>NW_027315242.1:0-47960 GCF_023375885.2 Dermacentor andersoni | reverse complement strand
GAAAACGCGTTTTAAGCATGCACATGCATCTTTTGGTAGACGAGATTGAAGTTTTCTGCAAAACCACAAGATGTGCATGCAAATGGTGCTTTTCGCAGAACGCGCACGTGGATTTCTACCAAACAACGTGCTAAGCATGCCGATGCTGCTCTTTTTAGCACCCGCGCACGGATTCGTGCGAAAACGCGTTTAAAGCATGCACATGCATCTTTTGGTAGACGAGATTGAAGTTTTCTGCAAAACCACAAGATGTGCATGCAAATGGTGCTTTTCGCAGAACGCGCACGTGGATTTCTACCAAACAACGTGCTAAGCATGCCGATGCTGCTCTTTTTAGCACCCGCGCACGGATTCGTGCGAAAACGCGTTTTAAGCATGCACATGCATCTTTTGGTAGACGAGATTGAAGTTTTCTGCAAAACCACAAGATGTGCATGCAAATGGTGCTTTTCGCAGAACGCGCACGTGGATTTCTACCAAACAACGTGCTAAGCATGCCGATGCTGCTCTTTTTAGCACCCGCGCACGGATTCGTGCGAAAACGCGTTTTAAGCATGCACATGCATCTTTTGGTAGACGAGATTGAAGTTTTCTGCAAAACCACAAGATGTGCATGCAAATGGTGCTTTTCGCAGAACGCCCACGTGGATTTCTACCAAACAACGCGCTAAGCATGCCGATGCTGCTCTTTTTAGCACCCGCGCACGGATTCGTGCGAAAACGCGTTTTAAGCATGCACATGCATCTTTTGGTAGACGAGATTGAAGTTTTCTGCAAAACCACAAGATGTGCATGCAAATGGTGCTTTTCGCAGAACGCGCACGTGGATTTCTACCAAACAACGTGCTAAGCATGCCGATGCTGCTCTTTTTAGCACCCGCGCACGGATTCGTGCGAAAACGCGTTTTAAGCATGCACATGCATCTTTTGGTAGACGAGATTGAAGTTTTCTGCAAAACCACAAGATGTGCATGTAAATGGTGCTTTTCGCAGAACGCGCACGTGGATTTCTACCAAACAACGTGCTAAGCATGCCGATGCTGCTCTTTTTAGCACCCGCGCACGGATTCGTGCGAAAACGCGTTTTAAGCATGCACATGCATCTTTTGGTAGACGAGATTGAAGTTTTCTGCAAAACCACAAGACGTGCATGCAAATGGTGCTTTTCGCAGAACGCGCACGTGGATGTCTACCAAACAACGTGCTAAGCATGCCGATGCTGCTCTTTTTAGCACCCGCGCACGGATTCGTGCGAAAACGCGTTTTAAGCATGCACATGCATCTTTTGGTAGACGCGGATGAAGTTTTCTGCAAAACCACAAGATGTGCATGCAAATGGTGCTTTTGGCAGAACGCGCACGTGGATTTCTACCAAACGACGTGCTAAGCATGCCGATGCTGCTCTTTTTAGCACCCGCGCACGGATTCGTGCGAAAACGCGTTTTAAGCATGCACATGCATCTTTTGGTAGACGCGGATGAACTTTTCTGCAAAACCACAAGATGTGCATGCAAATGGTGCTCTTGGCAGAACGCACACGTGGATTTCTACCAAACGACGTGCTAAGCATGCCGATGCTGCTCTTTTTAGCACCCGCGCACGGATTTGTGCGAAAACGCGTTTTAAGCAAGCACATGCATCTTTTGGTAGACGAGATTGAAGTTTTCTGCAAAACCACAAGATGTGCATGCAAATGGTGCTTCTCGCAGAACGCGCACGTGGATTTCTACCAAACAACGTGCTAAGCTTGCCGATTCTGCTCTTTTTAGCACCCGCGCACGGATTCGTGCGAAAACGCGTTTTAAGCATGCACATGCATCTTTTGCTAGACGAGATTGAAGTTTTCTGCAAAACCACAAGCTGTGCATGCAAATGGTGCTTTTCGCAGAACGCGCACGTGGATTTCTACCAAACAACGTGCTAAGCATGCCGATGCTGCTCTTTTTAGCACCCGCGCACGGATTCGTGCGAAAACGCGTTTTAAGCATGCACATGCATCTTTTGGTAGACGAGATTGAAGTTTTCTGCAAAACCACAAGATGTGCATTCAGATGGTGCTTTTCGCAGAACGCGCACGTGGATTTCTACCAAACAACGTGCTAAGCATGCCGATGCTGCTCTTTTTAGCACCCGCGCACGGATTCGTGCGAAAACGCGTTTTAAGCATGCGCATGCATCTTTTGGTAGACGCGGGTGAAGTTTTTCTGCAAAACCACAAGATGTGCATGCAAATGGTGCTTTTCGCAGAACGCGCACGTGGATTTCTACCAAACAACGTGCTAAGCATGCCGATGCTGCTCTTTTTAGCACCCGCGCACGGATTCGTGCGAAAACGCGTTTTAAGCATGCACATGCATCTTTTGGTAGACGAGATTGAAGTTTTCTGCAAAACCACACGATGTGCATGCAAATGGTGCTTTTCGCAGAACGCGCACGTGGATTTCTACCAAACAACGTGCTAAGCATGCCGATGCTGCTCTTTTTAGCACCCGCGCAAGGATTCGTGCGAAAACGCGTTTTAAGCATGCACATGCATCTTTTGGTAGACGAGATTGAAGTTTTCTGCAAAACCACAAGATGTGCATGCAAATGGTGCTTTTCGCAGAACGCGCACGTGGATTTCTACCAAACAACGTGCTAAGCATGCCGATGCTGCTCTTTTTAGCACCCGCGCACGGATTCGTGCGAAAACGCGTTTAAAGCATGCACATGCATCTTTTGGTAGACGAGATTGAAGTTTTCTGCAAAACCACAAGATGTGCATGCAAATGGTGCTTTTCGCAGAACGCGCACGTGGATTTCTACCAAACAACGTGCTAAGCATGCCGATGCTGCTCTTTTTAGCACCCGCGCACGGATTCGTGCGAAAACGCGTTTTAAGCATGCACATGCATCTTTTGGTAGACGAGATTGAAGTTTTCTGCAAAACCACAAGATGTGCATGCAAATGGTGCTTTTCGCAGAATGCGCACGTGGATTTCTACCAAACAACGTGCTAAGCATGCCGATGCTGCTCTTTTTAGCACCCGCGCACGGATTCGTGCGAAAACGCGTTTTAAGCATGCACATGCATCTTTTGGTAGACGAGATTGAAGTTTTCTGCAAAACCACAAGATGTGCATGCAAATGGTGCTTTTCGCAGAACGCCCACGTGGATTTCTACCAAACAACGCGCTAAGCATGCCGATGCTGCTCTTTTTAGCACCCGCGCACGGATTCGTGCGAAAACGCGTTTTAAGCATGCACATGCATCTTTTGGTAGACGAGATTGAAGTTTTCTGCAAAACCACAAGATGTGCATGCAAATGGTGCTTTTCGCAGAACGCGCACGTGGATTTCTACCAAACAACGTGCTAAGCATGCCGATGCTGCTCTTTTTAGCACCCGCGCACGGATTCGTGCGAAAACGCGTTTTAAGCATGCACATGCATCTTTTGGTAGACGAGATTGAAGTTTTCTGCAAAACCACAAGATGTGCATGTAAATGGTGCTTTTCGCAGAACGCGCACGTGGATTTCTACCAAACAACGTGCTAAGCATGCCGATGCTGCTCTTTTTAGCACCCGCGCACGGATTCGTGCGAAAACGCGTTTTAAGCATGCACATGCATCTTTTGGTAGACGAGATTGAAGTTTTCTGCAAAACCACAAGACGTGCATGCAAATGGTGCTTTTCGCAGAACGCGCACGTGGATGTCTACCAAACAACGTGCTAAGCATGCCGATGCTGCTCTTTTTAGCACCCGCGCACGGATTCGTGCGAAAACGCGTTTTAAGCATGCACATGCATCTTTTGGTAGACGCGGATGAAGTTTTCTGCAAAACCACAAGATGTGCATGCAAATGGTGCTTTTGGCAGAACGCGCACGTGGATTTCTACCAAACGACGTGCTAAGCATGCCGATGCTGCTCTTTTTAGCACCCGCGCACGGATTCGTGCGAAAACGCGTTTTAAGCATGCACATGCATCTTTTGGTAGACGCGGATGAACTTTTCTGCAAAACCACAAGATGTGCATGCAAATGGTGCTCTTGGCAGAACGCACACGTGGATTTCTACCAAACGACGTGCTAAGCATGCCGATGCTGCTCTTTTTAGCACCCGCGCACGGATTTGTGCGAAAACGCGTTTTAAGCAAGCACATGCATCTTTTGGTAGACGAGATTGAAGTTTTCTGCAAAACCACAAGATGTGCATGCAAATGGTGCTTCTCGCAGAACGCGCACGTGGATTTCTACCAAACAACGTGCTAAGCTTGCCGATTCTGCTCTTTTTAGCACCCGCGCACGGATTCGTGCGAAAACGCGTTTTAAGCATGCACATGCATCTTTTGCTAGACGAGATTGAAGTTTTCTGCAAAACCACAAGCTGTGCATGCAAATGGTGCTTTTCGCAGAACGCGCACGTGGATTTCTACCAAACAACGTGCTAAGCATGCCGATGCTGCTCTTTTTAGCACCCGCGCACGGATTCGTGCGAAAACGCGTTTTAAGCATGCACATGCATCTTTTGGTAGACGAGATTGAAGTTTTCTGCAAAACCACAAGATGTGCATTCAGATGGTGCTTTTCGCAGAACGCGCACGTGGATTTCTACCAAACAACGTGCTAAGCATGCCGATGCTGCTCTTTTTAGCACCCGCGCACGGATTCGTGCGAAAACGCGTTTTAAGCATGCGCATGCATCTTTTGGTAGACGCGGGTGAAGTTTTCTGCAAAACCACAAGATGTGCATGCAAATGGTGCTTTTCGCAGAACGCGCACGTGGATTTCTACCAAACAACGTGCTAAGCATGCCGATGCTGCTCTTTTTAGCACCCGCGCACGGATTCGTGCGAAAACGCGTTTTAAGCATGCACATGCATCTTTTGGTAGACGAGATTGAAGTTTTCTGCAAAACCACAAGATGTGCATGCAAATGGTGCTTTTCGCAGAATGCGCACGTGGATTTCTACCAAACAACGTGCTAAGCATGCCGATGCTGCTCTTTTTAGCACCCGCGCACGGATTCGTGCGAAAACGCGTTTTAAGCATGCACATGCATCTTTTGGTAGACGCGGATGAAGTTTTCTGCAAAACCACAAGATGTGCATGCAAATGGTGCTTTTCGCAGAACGCGCACGTGGATTTCTACAAAACAACGTGCTAAGCATGCCGATGCTGCTCTATTTAGCACCCGCGCACAGATTCGTGCGAAAACGCGTTTTAAGCATGCACATGCATCTTTTGGTAGACGAGATTGAAGTTTTCTGCAAAACCACAAGATGTGCATGCAAATGGTGCTTTTCGCAGAACGCGCACGTGGATTTCTACCAAACAACGTGCTAAGCATGCCGATGCTGCTCTTTTTAGCACCCGCGCACGGATTTGTGCGAAAACGCGTTTTAAGCATGCACATGCATCTTTTGGTAGACGAGATTGAAGTTTTCTGCAAAACCACAAGATGTGCATGCAAATGGTGCTTTTCGCAGAACGCGCACGTGGATTTCTACCAAGCAACGTGCTAAGCATGCCGATGCTGCTCTTTTTAGCACCCGCGCACGGATTTGTGCGAAAACGCGTTTTAAGCATGCACATGCATCTTTTGGTAGACGAGATTGAAGTTTTCTGCAAAACCACAAGATGTGCATGCAAATGGTGCTTTTCGCAGAACGCGCACGTGGATTTCTACCACACAACGTGCTAAGCATGCCGATGCTGCTCTTTTTAGCACCCGCGCACGGTTTCGTGCGAAAACGCGTTTTAAGCATGCACATGCATCTTTTGGTAGACGAGATTGAAGTTTTCTGCAAAACCACAAGATGTGCATGCAAATGGTGCTTTTCGCAGAACGCGCACGTGGATTTCTACCAAACAACGTGCTAAGCATGCCGATGCTGCTCTTTTTAGCAGCCGCGCACGGATTCATGCGAAAACGCGTTTTAAGCATGCACATGCATCTTTTGGTAGACGAGATTGAAGTTTTCTGCAAAACCACAAGATGTGCATGCAAATGGTGCTTTTCGCAGAACGCGCACGTGGATTTCTACCAAACAACGTGCTAAGCATGCCGATGCTGCTCTTTTTAGCACCCGCGCACGGATTCGTGCGAAAACGCGTTTTAAGCATGCACATGCATCTTTTGGTAGACGAGATTGAAGTTTTCTGCAAAACCACAAGATGTGCATGCACATGGTGCTTTTCGCAGACCGCGCACGTGGATTTCTACCAAACAACGTGCTAAGCATGCCGATGCTGCTCTTTTTAGCACCCGCGCACGGATTCGTGCGAAAACGCGTTTTAAGCATGCACATGCATCTTTTGGTAGACGCGGATGGAGTTTTCTGCAAAACCAAAAGATGTGCATGCAAATGGTCCTTTTGGCAGAACGCGCACGTGGATTTCTACCAACCGACGTGCTAAGCATGCCGATGCTGCTCTTTTTAGCACCCGCGCACGGATTCGTGCGAAAACGCGTTTTAAGCATGCACATGCATCTTTTGGTAGACGAGATTGAAGTTTTCTGCAAAACCACAAGATGTGCATGCAAATGGTGCTTTTCGCAGAACGCGCACGTGGATTTCTTCCAAACAACGTGCTAAGCATGCAGATGCTGCTCTTTTTAGCACCCGCGCACGGATTCGTGCGAAAACTCGTTTTAAGCATGCACATGCATCTTTTGGTAGACGAGATTGAAGTTTTCTGCAAAACCACAACATGTGCATGCAAATGGTGCTTTTCGCAGAACGCGCACGTGGATTTCTACCAAACAACGTGCTAAGCATGCCGATGCTGCTCTTTTTAGCACCCGCGCACGGATTCGTGCGAAAACGCGTTTTAAGCATGCACATGCATCTTTTGGTAGACGCGGATGGAGTTTTCTGCAAAACCACAAGATGTGCATGCAAATGGTGCTTTTTGCAGAACGCGCACGTGGATTTCTACCAAACAACGTGCTAAGCATGCCGATGCTGCTCTTTTTAGCACTCGCGCACGGTTTCGTGCGAAAACGCGTTTTAAGCATGCACATGCATCTTTTGGTAGACGAGATTGAAGTTTTCTGCAAAACCACAAGATGTGCATGCAAATGGTGCTTTTCGCAGAACGCGCACGTGGATTTCTACCAAACAACGTGCTAAGCATGCCGATGCTGCTCTTTTTAGCAGCCGCGCACGGATTCGTGCGAAAACGCGTTTTAAGCATGCACATGCATCTTTTGGTAGACGAGATTGAAGTTTTCTGCAAAACCACAAGATGTGCATGCAAATGGTGCTTTTCGCAGAACGCGCACGTGGATTTCTACCAAACAACGTGCTAAGCATGCCGATGCTGCTCTTTTTAGCACCCGCGCACGGATTCGTGCGAAAACGCGCTTTAAGCATGCACATGCATCTTTTGGTAGACGCGGATGGAGTTTTCTGCAAAACCAAAAGATGTGCATGCAAATGGTCCTTTTGGCAGAACGCGCACGTGGATTTCTACCAACCGACGTGCTAAGCATGCCGATGCTGCTCTTTTTAGCACCCGCGCACGGATTCGTGCGAAAACGCGTTTTAAGCATGCACATGCATCTTTTGGTAGACGAGATTGAAGTTTTCTGCAAAACCACAAGATGTGCATGCAAATGGTGCTTTTCGCAGAACGCGCACGTGGATTTCTACCAAACAACGTGCTAAGCATGCAGATGCTGCTCTTTTTAGCACCCGCGCACGGATTCGTGCGAAAACTCGTTTTAAGCATGCACATGCATCTTTTGGTAGACGAGATTGAAGTTTTCTGCAAAACCACAAGATGTGCATGCAAATGGTGCTTTTCGCAGAACGCGCACGTGGATTTCTACCAAACAACGTGCTAAGCATGCCGATGCTGCTCTTTTTAGGACCCACGCACGGATTCGTGCGAAAACGCGTTTTAAGCATGCACATGCATCTTTTGGTAGACGCGGATGGAGTTTTCTGCAAAACCACAAGATGTGCATGCAAATGGTGCTTTTCGCAGAACGCGCACGTGAATTTCTACCAAACAACGTGCTAAGCATGCCGATGCTGCTCTTTTTAGCACCCGCGCACGGTTTCGTGCGAAAACGCGTTTTAAGCATGCACATGCATCTTTTGGTAGACGAGATTGAAGTTTTCTGCAAAACCACAAGATGTGCATGCAAATGGTGCTTTTCGCAGAACGCGCACGTGGATTTCTACCAAACAACGTGCTAAGCATGCCGATGCTGCTCTTTTTAGCAGCCGCGCACGGATTCGTGCGAAAACGCGTTTTAAGCATGCACATGCATCTTTTGGTAGACGAGATTGAAGTTTTCTGCAAAACCACAAGATGTGCATGCAAATGGTGCTTTTCGCAGAACGCGCACGTGGATTTCTACCAAACAACGTGCTAAGCATGCCGATGCTGCTCTTTTTAGCACCCGCGCACGGATTCGTGCGAAAACGCGCTTTAAGCATGCACATGCATCTTTTGGTAGACGCGGATGGAGTTTTCTGCAAAACCAAAAGATGTGCATGCCAATGGTCCTTTTGGCAGAACGCGCACGTGGATTTCTACCAAACGACGTGCTAAGCATACCGATGCTGCTCTTTTTAGCACCCGCGCACGGATTCGTGCGAAAACGCGTTTTAAGCATGCACATGCATCTTTTGGTAGACGAGATTGAAGTTTTCTGCAAAACCACAAGATGTGCATGCAAATGGTGCTTTTCGCAGAACGCGCACGTGGATTTCTACCAAACAACGTGCTAAGCATGCAGATGCTGCTCTTTTTAGCACCCGCGCACGGATTCGTGCGAAAACTCGTTTTAAGCATGCACATGCATCTTTTGGTAGACGAGATTGAAGTTTTCTGCAAAACCACAAGATGTGCATGCAAATGGTGCTTTTCGCAGAACGCGCACGTGGATTTCTACCAAACAACGTGCTAAGCATGCCGATGCTGCTCTTTTTAGCACCCGCGCACGGATTCGTGCGAAAACGCGTTTTAAGCATGCACATGCATCTTTTGGTAGACGCGGATGGAGTTTTCTGCAAAACCACAAGATGTGCATGCAAATGGTCCTTTTGGCAGAACGCGCACGTGGATTTCTACCAAACGACGTGCTAAGCATGCCGATGCTGCTCTTTTTAGCACCCGCGCACGGATTCGTGCGAAAACGCGTTTTAAGCATGCACATGCATCTTTTGGTAGACGCGGATGAAGTTTTCTGCAAAACCACAAGATGTGCATGCAAATGGTGGTTTTCGCAGAACGCGCACGTGGATTTCTACCAAACAACGTGCTAAGCATGCCGATGCTGCTTTTTTTAGCACCCGCGCACGGATTCGTGCGAAAACGCGTTTTAAGCATGCACATGCATCTTTTGGTAGACGAGATTGAAGTTTTCTGCAAAACCACAAGATGTGCATGCAAATGGTGCTTTTCGCAGAACGCGCACGTGGATTTCTACCAAACAACGTGCTAAGCATGCCGATGCTGCTCTTTTTAGCACCCGCGCACGGATTCGTGCGAAAACGCGTTTTAAGCATGCACATGCATCTTTTGGTAGACGAGATTGAAGTTTTCTGCAAAACCACAAGATGTGCATGCACATGGTGCTTTTCGCAGACCGCGCACGTGGATTTCTACCAAACAACGTGCTAAGCATGCCGATGCTGCTCTTTTTAGCACCCGCGCACGGATTCGTGCGAAAACGCGTTTTAAGCATGCACATGCATCTTTTGGTAGACGCGGATGGAGTTTTCTGCAAAACCAAAAGATGTGCATGCAAATGGTCCTTTTGGCAGAACGCGCACGTGGATTTCTACCAACCGACGTGCTAAGCATGCCGATGCTGCTCTTTTTAGCACCCGCGCACGGATTCGTGCGAAAACGCGTTTTAAGCATGCACATGCATCTTTTGGTAGACGAGATTGAAGTTTTCTGCAAAACCACAAGATGTGCATGCAAATGGTGCTTTTCGCAGAACGCGCACGTGGATTTCTACCAAACAACGTGCTAAGCATGCAGATGCTGCTCTTTTTAGCACCCGCGCACGGATTCGTGCGAAAACTCGTTTTAAGCATGCACATGCATCTTTTGGTAGACGAGATTGAAGTTTTCTGCAAAACCACAACATGTGCAATGCAAATGGTGCTTTTCGCAGAACGCGCACGTGGATTTCTACCAAACAACGTGCTAAGCATGCCGATGCTGCTCTTTTTAGCACCCGCGCACGGATTCGTGCGAAAACGCGTTTTAAGCATGCACATGCATCTTTTGGTAGACGCGGATGGAGTTTTCTGCAAAACCACAAGATGTGCATGCAAATGGTGCTTTTTGCAGAACGCGCACGTGGATTTCTACCAAACAACGTGCTAAGCATGCCGATGCTGCTCTTTTTAGCACCCGCGCACGGTTTCGTGCGAAAACGCGTTTTAAGCATGCACATGCATCTTTTGGTAGACGAGATTGAAGTTTTCTGCAAAACCACAAGATGTGCATGCAAATGGTGCTTTTCGCAGAACGCGCACGTGGATTTCTACCAAACAACGTGCTAAGCATGCCGATGCTGCTCTTTTTAGCAGCCGCGCACGGATTCGTGCGAAAACGCGTTTTAAGCATGCACATGCATCTTTTGGTAGACGAGATTGAAGTTTTCTGCAAAACCACAAGATGTGCATGCAAATGGTGCTTTTCGCAGAACGCGCACGTGGATTTCTACCAAACAACGTGCTAAGCATGCCGATGCTGCTCTTTTTAGCACCCGCGCACGGATTCGTGCGAAAACGCGCTTTAAGCATGCACATGCATCTTTTGGTAGACGCGGATGGAGTTTTCTGCAAAACCAAAAGATGTGCATGCAAATGGTCCTTTTGGCAGAACGCGCACGTGGATTTCTACCAACCGACGTGCTAAGCATGCCGATGCTGCTCTTTTTAGCACCCGCGCACGGATTCGTGCGAAAACGCGTTTTAAGCATGCACATGCATCTTTTGGTAGACGAGATTGAAGTTTTCTGCAAAACCACAAGATGTGCATGCAAATGGTGCTTTTCGCAGAACGCGCACGTGGATTTCTACCAAACAACGTGCTAAGCATGCAGATGCTGCTCTTTTTAGCACCCGCGCACGGATTCGTGCGAAAACTCGTTTTAAGCATGCACATGCATCTTTTGGTAGACGAGATTGAAGTTTTCTGCAAAACCACAAGATGTGCATGCAAATGGTGCTTTTCGCAGAACGCGCACGTGGATTTCTACCAAACAACGTGCTAAGCATGCCGATGCTGCTCTTTTTAGCACCCACGCACGGATTCGTGCGAAAACGCGTTTTAAGCATGCACATGCATCTTTTGGTAGACGCGGATGGAGTTTTCTGCAAAACCACAAGATGTGCATGCAAATGGTGCTTTTCGCAGAACGCGCACGTGAATTTCTACCAAACAACGTGCTAAGCATGCCGATGCTGCTCTTTTTAGCACCCGCGCACGGTTTCGTGCGAAAACGCGTTTTAAGCATGCACATGCATCTTTTGGTAGACGAGATTGAAGTTTTCTGCAAAACCACAAGATGTGCATGCAAATGGTGCTTTTCGCAGAACGCGCACGTGGATTTCTACCAAACAACGTGCTAAGCATGCCGATGCTGCTCTTTTTAGCAGCCGCGCACGGATTCGTGCGAAAACGCGTTTTAAGCATGCACATGCATCTTTTGGTAGACGAGATTGAAGTTTTCTGCAAAACCACAAGATGTGCATGCAAATGGTGCTTTTCGCAGAACGCGCACGTGGATTTCTACCAAACAACGTGCTAAGCATGCCGATGCTGCTCTTTTTAGCACCCGCGCACGGATTCGTGCGAAAACGCGCTTTAAGCATGCACATGCATCTTTTGGTAGACGCGGATGGAGTTTTCTGCAAAACCAAAAGATGTGCATGCCAATGGTCCTTTTGGCAGAACGCGCACGTGGATTTCTACCAAACGACGTGCTAAGCATGCCGATGCTGCTCTTTTTAGCACCCGCGCACGGATTCGTGCGAAAACGCGTTTTAAGCATGCACATGCATCTTTTGGTAGACGAGATTGAAGTTTTCTGCAAAACCACAAGATGTGCATGCAAATGGTGCTTTTCGCAGAACGCGCACGTGGATTTCTACCAAACAACGTGCTAAGCATGCAGATGCTGCTCTTTTTAGCACCCGCGCACGGATTCGTGCGAAAACTCGTTTTAAGCATGCACATGCATCTTTTGGTAGACGAGATTGAAGTTTTCTGCAAAACCACAAGATGTGCATGCAAATGGTGCTTTTCGCAGAACGCGCACGTGGATTTCTACCAAACAACGTGCTAAGCATGCCGATGCTGCTCTTTTTAGCACCCGCGCACGGATTCGTGCGAAAACGCGTTTTAAGCATGCACATGCATCTTTTGGTAGACGCGTATGGAGTTTTCTGCAAAACCACAAGATGTGCATGCAAATGGTCCTTTTGGCAGAACGCGCACGTGGATTTCTACCAAACGACGTGCTAAGCATGCCGATGCTGCGCTTTTTAGCACCCGCGCACGGATTCGTGCGAAAAGGCGTTTTAAGCATGCACATGCATCTTTTGGTAGACGCGGATGAAGTTTTCTGCAAAACCACAAGATGTGCATGCAAATGGTGCTTTTCGCAGAACGCGCACGTGGATTTCTACAAAACAACGTGCTAAGCATGCCGATGCTGCTCTTTTTAGCACCCGCGCGCGGATTCGTGCGAAAACGCGTTTTAAGCATGCACATGCATCTTTTGGTAGACGAGATTGAAGTTTTCTGCAAAACCACAAGATGTGCATGCAAATGGTGCTTTTCGCAGAACGCGCACGTGGATTTCTACCAAACAACGTGCTAAGCATGCCGATGCTGCTCTTTTTAGCACCCGCGCACGGATTCGTGCGAAAACGCGTTTTAAGCATGCACATGCATCTTTTGGTAGACGAGATTGAAGTTTTCTGCAAAACCACAAGATGTGCATGCAAATGGTGCTTTTCGCAGAACGGGCACGTGGATTTCTACCAAACAACGTGCTAAGCATGCCGATGCTGCTCTTTTTAGCACCCGCGCACGGATTTGTGCGAAAACGCGTTTTAAGCATGCACATGCATCTTTTGGTAGACGAGATTGAAGTTTTCTGCAAAACCACAAGATGTGCATGCAAATGGTGCTTTTTGCAGAACGCGCACGTGGATTTCTACCAAGCAACGTGCTAAGCATGCCGATGCTGCTCTTTTTAGCACCCGCGCACGGATTCGTGCGAAAACGCGTTTTAAGCATGCACATGCATCTTTTGGTAGACGAGATTGAAGTTTTCTGCGAAACCACAATATGTGCATGCAAATGGTGCTTTTCGCAGAACGCGCACGTGGATTTCTACCAAACAACGTGCTAAGCATGCCGATGCTGCTCTTTTTAGCACCCGCGCACGGATTCGTGCGAAAACGCGTTTTAAGCATGCACATGCATCTTTTGGTAGACGAGATTGAAGTTTTCTGCAAAACCACAAGATGTGCATGCAAATGGTGCTTTTCGCAGAACGCGCACGTGGATTTCTACCAAACAACGTGCTAAGCATGCCGATGCTGCTCTTTTTAGCACCCGCGCACGGATTCGTGCGAAAACGCGTTTTAAGCATGCACATGCATCTTTTGGTAGACGAGATTGAAGTTTTCTGCAAAACCACAAGATGTGCATGCAAATGGTGCTTTTCGCAGACCGCGCACGTGGATTTCTACCAAACAACGTGCTAAGCATGCCGATGCTGCTCTTTTTAGCACCCGCGCACGGATTCGTGCGAAAACGTGTTTTAAGCATGCACATGCATCTTTTGGTAGACGAGATTGAAGTTTTCTGCAAAACCACAAGATGTGCATGCAAATGGTGCTTTTCGCAGAACGCGCACGTGGATTTCTACCAAACAACGTGCTAAGCATGCCGATGCTGCTCTTTTTAGCACCCGCGCACGGATTTGTGCGAAAACGCGTTTTAAGCATGCACATGCATCTTTTGGTAGACGAGATTGAAGTTTTCTGCAAAACCACAAGATGTGCATGCAAATGGTGCTTTTCGCAGAACGCGCACGTGGATTTCTACCAAGCAACGTGCTAAGCATGCCGATGCTGCTCTTTTTAGCACCCGCGCACGGATTCGTGCGAAAACGCGTTTTAATCATGCACATGCATCTTTTGGTAGACGAGATTGAAGTTTTCTGCGAAACCACAATATGTGCATGCAAATGGTGCTTTTCGCAGAACGCGCACGTGGATTTCTACCAAACGACGTGCTAAGCATGCCGATGCTGCTCTTTTTAGCACCCGCGCACGGATTCGTGCGAAAACGCGTTTTAAGCATGCACATGCATCTTTTGGTAGACGCGGATGAAGTTTTCTGCAAAACCACAAGATGTGCATGCAAATGGTGCTTTTCGCAGAACGCGCACGTGGATTTCTACAAAACAACGTGCTAAGCATGCCGATGCTGCTCTATTTAGCACCCGCGCACAGATTCGTGCGAAAACGCGTTTTAAGCATGCACATGCATCTTTTGGTAGACGAGATTGAAGTTTTCTGCAAAACCACAAGATGTGCATGCAAATGGTGCTTTTCGCAGAACGCGCACGTGGATTTCTACCAAACAACGTGCTAAGCATGCCGATGCTGCTCTTTTTAGCACCCGCGCACGGATTTGTGCGAAAACGCGTTTTAAGCATGCACATGCATCTTTTGGTAGACGAGATTGAAGTTTTCTGCAAAACCACAAGATGTGCATGCAAATGGTGCTTTTCGCAGAACGCGCACGTGGATTTCTACCAAGCAACGTGCTAAGCATGCCGATGCTGCTCTTTTTAGCACCCGCGCACGGATTCGTGCGAAAACGCGTTTTAAGCATGCACATGCATCTTTTGGTAGACGAGATTGAAGTTTTCTGCGAAACCACAATATGTGCATGCAAATGGTGCTTTTCGCAGAACGCGCACGTGGATTTCTACCAAACAACGTGCTAAGCATGCCGATGCTGCTCTTTTTAGCACCCGCGCACGGATTCGTGCGAAAACGCGTTTTAAGCATGCACATGCATCTTTTGGTAGACGAGATTGAAGTTTTCTGCAAAACCACAAGATGTGCATGCAAATGGTGCTTTTCGCAGAACGCGCACGTGGATTTCTACCAAACAACGTGCTAAGCATGCCGATGCTGCTCTTTTTAGCACCCGCGCACGGATTCGTGCGAAAACGCGTTTTAAGCATGCACATGCATCTTTTGGTAGACGAGATTGAAGTTTTCTGCAAAACCACAAGATGTGCATGCAAATGGTGCTTTTCGCAGAACGCGCACGTGGATTTCTACCAAACAACGTGCTAAGCATGCCGATGCTGCTCTCTTTAGCACCCGCGCACGGATTCGTGCGAAAACGCGTTTTAAGCATGCACATGCATCTTTTGGTAGACGAGATTGAAGTTTTCTGCAAAACCACAAGATGTGCATGCAAATGGTGCTTTTCGCAGAACGCCCACGTGGATTTCTACCAAACAACGTGCTAAGCATGCCGATGCTGCTCTTTTTAGCACCCGCGCACGGATTCGTGCGAAAACGCGTTTTAAGCATGCACATGCATCTTTTGGTAGACGAGATTGAAGTTTTCTGCAAAACCACAAGACGTGCATGCAAATGGTGCTTTTGGCAGAACGCGCACGTGGATTTCTACCAAACGACGTGCTAAGCATGCCGATGCTGCTCTTTTTAGCACCCGCGCACGGATTCGTGCGAAAACGCGTTTTAAGCATGCACATGCATCTTTTGGTAAGAGATTGAAGTTTTCTGCAAAACCACAAGATGTGCATGCAAATGGTGCTTTTCGCAGAACGCGCACGTGGATGTCTACCAAATGACGTGCTAAGCATGCCGATGCTGCTCTTTTTAGCACCCGCGTACGGATTCGTGCGAAAACGCGTTTTAAGCATGCACATGCATCTTTTGGTAGACGCGGATGAAGTTTTCTCCAAAACCACAAGATGTGCATGCAAATGGTGCTCTTGGCAGAACGCACACGTGGATTTCTACCAAACGACGTGCTAAGCATGCCGATGCTGCTCTTTTTAGCACCCGCGCACGGATTTGTGCGAAAACGCATTTTAAGCATGCACATGCATCTTTTGGTAGACGAGATTGAAGTTTTCTCCAAACCACAAGATGTGCATGCAAATGGTGCTTTTCGCAGAACGCGCACGTGGATTTCTACCAAACAACGTGCTAAGCATGCCGATGCTGCTCTTTTTAGCACCCGCGCACGGATTCGTGCGAAAACGCGTTTTAAGCATGCACATGCATCTTTTGGTAGACGAGATTGAAGTTTTCTGCAAAACCACAAGATGTGCATGCAAATGGTGCTTTTCGCAGAACGCGCACGTGGATTTCTACCAAACAACGTGCTAAGCACGCCGATGCTGCTCTTTTTAGCACCCGCGCACGGATTCGTGCGAAAACGCATTTTAAGCATGCACATGCATCTTTTGGTAGACGAGATTGAAGTTTTCTGCAAAACCACAAGATGTGCATGCAAATGGTGCTTTTCGCAGAACGCGCACGTGGATTTCTACCAAACAACGTGCTAAGCATGCCGATGCTGCTCTTTTTAGCACCCGCGCACGGATTTGTGCGCAAACGCGTTTTAAGCATGCACATGCATCTTTTGGTAGACGAGATTGAAGTTTTCTGCAAAACCACAAGATGTGCATGCAAATGGTGCTTTTCGCAGAACGCGCACGTGGATGTCTACCAAATGACGTGCTAAGCATGCCGATGCTGCTCTTTTTAGCACCCGCGCACGGATTCGTGCGAAAACGCGTTTTAAGCATGCACATGCATCTTTTGGTAGACGCGGATGAAGTTTTCTGCAAAACCACAAGATGTGCATGCAAATGGTGCTCTTGGCAGAACGCACACGTGGATTTCTACCAAACGACGTGCTAAGCATGCCGCTGCTGCTCTTTTTAGCACCCGCGCACGGATTTGTGCGAAAACGCGTTTTAAGCAGGCACATGCATCTTTTGGTAGACGAGATTGAAGTTTTCTGCAAAACCACAAGATGTACATGCAAATGGTGCTTTTCGCCGAACGCGCACGTGGATTTCTACCAAACAACGTGCTAAGCATGCCGATGCTGCTCTTTTTAGCACCCGCGCACGGATTCGTGCGAAAACGCGTTTTAAGCATGCACATGCATCTTTTGGTAGACGCGGATGGAGTTTTCTGCAAAACCACAAGATGTGCATGCAAATGGTCCTTTTGGCAGAACGCGCACGTGGATTTCTACCAAACGACGTGCTAAGCATGCCGATGCTGCTCTTTTTAGCACCCGCGCACGGATTCGTGCGAAAACGCGTTTTAAGCATGCACATGCATCTTTTGGTAGACGCGGATGGAGTTTTCTGCAAAACCACAAGATGTGCATGCAAATGGTCCTTTTGGCAGAACGCGCACGTGGATTTCTACCAAACGACGTGCTAAGCATGCCGATGCTGCTCTTTTTAGCACCCGCGCACGGATTCGTGCGAAAACGCGTTTTAAGCATGCACATGCATCTTTTGATAGACGCGGATGGAGTTTTCTACAAAACCACAAGATGTGCATGCAAATGGTCCTTTTGGCAGAACGCGCACGTGGATTTCTACCAAACGACGTGCTAAGCATGCCGATGCTGCTCTTTTTAGCACCCGCGCACGGATTCGTGCGAAAACGCGTTTTAAGCATGCACATGCATCTTTTGATAGACGCGGATGAAGTTTTCTGCAAAACCACAAGATGTGCATACAAATGGTGCTTTTCGCAGAACGCGCACGTGGATTTCTACCAAACAACGTGCTAAGCATGCCGATGCTGCTCTTTTTAGCACCCGCGCACGGATTCGTGCGAAAACGCGTTTTAAGCATGCACATGCATCTTTTGGTAGACGAGATTGAAGTTTTCTGCAAAACCACAAGATGTGCATGCAAATGGTGCTTTTCGCAGAACGCGCACGTGGATTTCTACCAAACAACGTGCTAAGCATGCCGATGCTGCTCTTTTTAGCACCCGCGCACGGATTCGTGCGAAAACGCGTTTTAAGCATGCACATGCATCTTTTGGTAGACGAGATTGAAGTTTTCTGCAAAACCACAAGATGTGCATGCAAATGGTGCTTTTCGCAGAACGCGCACGTGGATTTCTACCAAACGACGTGCTAAGCATGCCGATGCTGCTCTTTTTAGCACCCGCGCACGGATTTGTGCGAAAACGCGTTTTAAGCATGCACATGCATCTTTTGGTAGACGAGATTGAAGTTTTCTGCAAAACCACAAGATGTGCATGCAAATGGTGCTTTTCGCAGAACGCGCACGTGGATTTCTACCAAACAACGTGCTAAGCATGCCGATGCTGCTCTTTTTAGCACCCGCGCACGGATTCGTGCGAAAACGCGTTTTAAGCATGCACATGCATCTTTTGGTAGACGAGATTGAAGTTTTCTGCAAAACCACAAGATGTGCATGCAAATGGTGCTTTTCGCAGAACGCCCACGTGGATTTCTACCAAACAACGTGCTAAGCATGCCGATGCTGCTCTTTTTAGCACCCGCGCACGGATTTGTGCGAAAACGCGTTTTAAGCATGCACATGCATCTTTTGGTAGACGAGATTGAAGTTTTCTGCAAAACCACAAGATGTGCATGCAAATGGTGCTTTTCGCAGAACGCGCACGTGGATTTCTACCAAACAACGTGCTAAGCATGCCGATGCTGCTCTTTTTAGCACCCGCGCACGGATTTGTGCGAAAACGCGTTTTAAGCATGCACATGCATCTTTTGGTAGACGAGATTGAAGTTTTCTGCAAAACCACAAGATGTGCATGCAAATGGTCCTTTTCGCAGAACGCGCACGTGGATTTCTACCAAACAACGTGCTAAGCATGCCGATGCTGCTCTTTTTAGCACCCGCGCACGGATTCGTGCGAAAACGCGTTTTAAGCATGCACATGCATCTTTTGGTAGACGAGATTGAAGCTTTCTGCAAAACCACAAGATGTGCATGCAAATGGTGCTTTTCGCAGAACGCCCACGTGGATTTCTACCAAACAACGTGCTAAGCATGCCGATGCTGCTCTTTTTAGCACCCGCGCACGGATTTGTGCGAAAACGCGTTTTAAGCATGCACATGCATCTTTTGGTAGACGAGATTGAAGTTTTCTGCAAAACCACAAGATGTGCATGCAAATGGTGCTTTTCGCAGAACGCGCACGTGGATTTCTACCAAACAGCGTGCTAAGCATGCCGATGCTGCTCTTTTTAGCACCCGCGCACGGATTTGTGCGAAAACGCGTTTTAAGCATGCACATGCATCTTTTGGTAGACGAGATTGAAGTTTTCTGCAAAACCACAAGATGTGCATGCAAATGGTGCTTTTCGCAGAGCGCGCACGTGGATTTCTACCAAACAACGTGCTAAGCATGCCGATGCTGCTCTTTTTAGCACCCGCGCACGGATTCGTGCGAAAACGCGTTTTAAGCATGCACATGCATCTTTTGGTAGACGAGATTGAAGTTTTCTGCAAAACCACAAGATGTGCATGCAAATGGTGCTTTTCGCAGAACGCCCACGTGGATTTCTACCTAACAACGTGCTAAGCATGCCGATGCTGCTCTTTTTAGCACCCGCGCACGGATTTGTGCGAAAACGCGTTTTAAGCATGCACATGCATCTTTTGGTAGACGAGATTGAAGTTTTCTGCAAAACCACAAGATGTGCATGCAAATGGTGCTTTTCGCAGAACGCGTACGTGGATTTCTACCAAACAACGTGCTAAGCATGCCGATGCTGCTCTTTTTAGCACCCGCGCACGGATTTGTGCCAAAACGCGTTTTAAGCATGCACATGCATCTTTTGGTAGACGAGATTGAAGTTTTCTGCAAAACCACAAGATGTGCATGCAAATGGTGCTTTTCGCAGAACGCGCACGTGGATTTCTACCAAACAACGTGCTAAACATGCCGATGCTGCTCGTTTTAGCACCCGCGCACGGATTCGTGCGAAAACGCGTTTTAAGCATGCACATGCATCTTTTGGTAGACGAGATTGAAGTTTTCTGCAAAACCACAAGATGTGCATGCAAATGGTGCTTTTCGCAGAACGCGCACGTGGATGTCTACCAAACAACGTGCTAAGCATGCCGATGCTGCTCTTTTTAGCACCCGCGCACGGATTTGTGCGAAAACGCGTTTTAAGCATGCACATGCATCTTTTGGTAGACGAGATTGAAGTTTTCTGCAAAACCACAAGATGTGCATGCAAATGGTGCTTTTCGCAGAACGCGCACGTGGATTTCTACCAAACAACGTGCTAAGCATGCCGATGCTGCTCGTTTTAGCACCCGCGCACGGATTCGTGCGAAAACGCGTTTTAAGCATGCACATGCATCTTTTGGTAGACGAGATTGAAGTTTTCTGCAAAACCACAAGATGTGCATGCAAATGGTGCTTTTCGCAGAACGCGCACGTGGATGTCTACCAAACAACGTGCTAAGCATGCCGATGCTGCTCTTTTTAGCACCCGCGCACGGATTCATGCGAAAACGCGTTTTAAGCATGCACATGCATCTTTTGGTAGACGAGATTGAAGTTTTCTGCAAAACCACAAGATGTGCATGCAAATGGTGCTTTTCGCAGAACGCGCACGTGGATTTCTACCAAACAACGTGCTAAGCATGCCGATGCTGCTCTTTTTAGCACCCGCGCACGGATTCGTGCGAAAACGCGTTTTAAGCATGCACATGCATCTTTTGGTAGACGAGATTGAAGTTTTCTGCAAAACCACAAGATGTGCATGCAAATGGTGCTTTTCGCCGAACGCGCACGTGGACTTCTACCAAACAACGTGCTAAGCATGCCGATGCTGCTCTTTTTAGCACCCGCGCACGGATTCGTGCGAAAACGCGTTTTAAACATGCACATGCATCTTTTGGTAGGCGAGATTGAAGTTTTCTGCAAAACCACAAGATGTGCATGCAAATGGTGCTTTTCGAAGAACGCCCACGTGGATTTCTACCAAACAACGTGCTAAGCATGCCGATGCTGCTCTTTTTAGCACCCGCGCACGGATTTGTGCGAAAACGCGTTTTAAGCATGCACATGCATCTTTTGGTAGACGAGATTGAAGTTTTCTGCAAACCCACAAGATGTGCATGCAAATGGTGCTTTTCGCAGAACGCGCACGTGGATTTCTACCAAACAACGTGCTAAGCATGCCGATGCTGCTCTTTTAAGCACCCGCGCACGGATTCGTGCGAAAACGCGTTTTAAGCATGCACATGCATCTTTTGGTAGACGAGATTGTTTTCTGCAAAACCACAAGATGTGCATGCAAATGGTGCTTTTCGCAGAACGCGCACGTGGATTTCTACCAAACAACGTGCTAAGCATGCCGATGCTGCTCTTTTTAGCACCCGCGCACGGATTCGTGCCAAAACGCGTTTTAAGCATGCACATGCATCTTTTGGTAGACGAGATTGAAGTTTTCTGCAAAACCACAAGATGTGCATGCAAATGGTGCTTTTCGCTGAACGCCCACGTGGATTTCTACCAAACAACGTGCTAAGCATGCCGATGCTGCTCTTTTTAGCACCTGCGCATGGATTTGTGCGAAAACGTGTTTTAAGCATGCACATGCATCTTTTGGCAGACGAGATTGAAGTTTTCTGCAAAACCACAAGATGTGCATGCAAATGGTGCTTTTCGCAGAACGCGCACGTGGTTTTCTACAAACAACGTGCTAAGCATGCCGATGCTGCTCTTTTTAGCACCCGCGCACGGATTCGTGCGAAAACGCGTTTTAAGCATGCACATGCATCTTTTTGGTAGACGAGATTGAAGTTTTCTGCAAAACCACAAGACTGTGCATGCAAATGGTGCTTTTCGCAGAACGCGCACGTGGATTTCTACCAAACAACGTGCTAAGCATGCCGATGCTGCTCTTTTTAGCACCCGCGCACGGATTCGTGCGAAAAACGCGTTTTAAGCATGCACATGCATCTTTTGGTAGACGAGAATGAAGTTTTCTGCAAAACCACAAGATCTGCATGCAAATGGGTGCTTTTCGCAGAACGCGCACGTGGATTTCTACCAACCAACGTGCTAAGCATGCCGATGCTCCTCTTTTTAGCACCCCGCGCACGGATTCGTGCGAAAACGCGTTTTAAGCATGCACATGCATCTTTTGGTAGACGAGATTGAAGTTTTCTGCAAAACCACAAGATGTGCATGCAAATGGTGCTTTTCGCAGAACGCCCACGTGGATTTCTACCAACAACGTGCTAAGCATGCCGATGCTGCTCTTTTTAGCACCCGCGCACGGATTTGTGCGAAAACGCGTTTTAAGCATGCACATGCATCTTTTGGTAGACGAGATTGAAGTTTTCTGCAAAACCACAAGATGTGCATGCAAATGGTGCTTTTTCGCAGAACGCGCACGTGGATTTCTACCAACACGACGTGCTAAGCATGCCGATGCTGCTCTCTTAGCACCCGCGCACGGATTCGTGCGAAAACGCGTTTTAAGCATGCACATGCATCTTTTGGTATACGAGATAGAAGTTTTCTGCAAAACCACAAGATGTGCATGCAAATCGTGCTTTTCGCAGAACGCCCTCGTGGATTCTACCAAACACGTGCTAAGCATGCCGATGCTGCTCTTTTTAGCACCCGCGCACGGATTTGTGCGAAAACGCGTTTTAAGCATGCACATGCATGTTTTGGTAGACGAGATGAAGTTTTCTGCAAAACCACAAGATGTGCATGCAAATGGTGCTTTTCGCAGAACGCGCACGTGGATTTCTACCAAACAACGTGCTAAGCATGCGATGCTGCTCTTTTAGCACCCGCGCACAGATTCGTGCGAAAACGCGTTTTAAGCATGCACATGCATCTTTTGGTAGACGTGGATGAAGTTTTCTGCAAAACCACAAGATGTGCATGCAAATGGTGCTTTTCGCAGAACGCGCACGTGGATTTCTACCAAACAACGTGCTAAGCATGCGATGCTGCTCTTTTTAGCACCCGCGGCACGGATTCGTGCGAAAACGCGTTTTAAGCATGCACATGCATCTTTTGGTAGACGAGATTGAACGTTTTCTGCAAAACCACAAGATGTGCATGCAAATGGTGCTTTCCAGAACGCGCACGTGGATTTCTACCAAACAACGTGCTAAGCATGCCGATGCTGCTCTTTTTAGCACCCGCGCACGGATTCGTGCGAAAACGCGTTTTAAGCATGCACATGCATCTTTTGGTAGACGAGATTGAAGTTTTCTGCAAAACCACAAGATGTGCATGCAAATGGTGCTTTTCCCAGAACGCCCACGACGTGGATTTCTACCAAACAACGTGCTAAGCATGCCGATGCTGCTCTTTTTAGCACCCGCGCACGGATTTGTGCGAAAACGCGTTTTAAGCATGCACATGCATCTTTTGGTAGACGAGATTGAAATTTTCTGCAAAACCACAAGATGTGCATGCAAATGGTGCTCTTCGCAGAACGCGCACGTGGATTTCTACCAAACGACGTGCTAAGCATGCCGATGCTGCTCTCTTTAGCACCCGCGCACGGATTCGTGCGAAAACGCGTTTTAAGCATGCACATGCATCTTTTGGTAGACGAGATTGAAGTTTTCTGCAAAACCACAAGATGTGCATGCAAATGGTGCTTTCGCAGAACGCGCACGTGGATGTCTACCAAACAACGTGCTAAGCATGCCGATGCTGCTCTTTTTAGCACCCGCGCACGGATTCGTGCGAAAACGCGTTTAAAGCATGCACATGCATCCTTTGATAGACGAGATTGAAGTTTTCTGCAAAACCACAAGATGTGCATGCAAATGGTGCTTTTCGCAGAACGCGCACGTGGATGTCTACCAAACAACGTGCTAAGCATGCCGATGCTGCTCTTTTTAGCACCCGCGCACGGATTCGTGCGAAAACGCGTTTAAAGCATGCACATGCATCTTTTGATAGACGAGATTGAAGTTTTCTGCAAAACCACAAGATGTGCATGCAAATGGTGCTTTTCGCAGAACGCGCACGTGGATTTCTACCGAACAAAGTGCTAAGCATGCCGATGCTGCTCTTTTTAGCACCCGCGCACGGATTCGTGCGAGAACGCGTTTTAAGCATGCACATGCATCTTTTGGTAGACGAGATTGAAGTTTTCTGCAAAACCACAAGATGTGCATGCAAATGGTGCTTTTCGCAGAACGCGCACGTGGATTTCTACCAAACAACGTGCTAAGCATGCCGATGCTGCTCTTTTTAGCACCCGCGCACGGAGTCGTGCGAAAACGCGTTTTAAGCATGCACATGCATCTTTTGGTAGACGAGATTGAAGTTTTCTGCAAAACCACAAGATGTGCATGCAAATGGTGCTTTTCGCAGAACGCGCACGTGGATTTCTACCAAACAACGTGCTAAGCATGCCGATGCTGCTCTTTTTAGCACCCGCGCACGGATTCGTGCGAAAACGCGTTTTAAGCATGCACATGCATCTTTTGGTAGACGTGGATGAAGTTTTATCAAAACCACAAGATGTGCATGCAAATGGTGCTTTTCGCAGAACGCGCACGTGGATTTCTACCAAACGACGTGCTAAGCATGCCGATGCTGCTCTTTTTAGCACCCGCGCACGGATTCGTGCGAAAACGCGTTTTAAGCATGCACATGCATCTTTTGGTAGACGAGATTGAAGTTTTCTGCAAAACCACAAGATGTGCATGCAAATGGTGCTTTTCCCAGAACGCGCACGTGGATTTCTACCAAACAACGTGTTAAGCATGCCGATGCTGCTCTTTTTAGCACCCGCGCACGGATTTGTGCGAAAACGCGTTTTAAGCATGCACATGCATCTTTTGGTAGACGAGATTGAAGTTTTCTGCAAAACCACAAGATGTGCATGCAAATGGTGCTTTTCGCAGAACGCGCACGTGGATTTCTACCAACCGACGTGCTAAGCATGCCGATGCTGCTCTCTTTAGCACCCGCGCACGGATTCGTGCGAAAACGCGTTTTAAGCATGCACATGCATCTTTTGGTATACGAGATAGAAGTTTTCTGCAAAACCACAAGATGTGCATGCAAATGGTGCTTTTCGCAGAACGCCCTCGTGGATTTCTACCAAACAACGTGCTAAGCATGCCGATGCTGCTCTTTTTAGCACCCGCGCACGGATTCGTGCGAAAACGCGTTTTAAGCATGCACATGCATCTTTTGGTAGACGAGATTGAAGTTTTCTGCAAAACCACAAGATGTGCATGCAAATGGTGCTTTTCGCAGAACGCGCACGTGGATGTCTACCAAACAACGTGCTAAGCATGCCGATGCTGCTCTTTTTAGCACCCGCGCACGGATTTGTGCGAAAACGCGTTTTAAGCATGCACATGCATCTTTTGGTAGACGAGATTGAAGTTTTCTGCAAAACCACAAGATGTGCATGCAAATGGTGCTTTTCGCAGAACGCGCACGTGGATTTCTACCAAACAACGTGCTAAGCATGCCGATGCTGCTCTTTTTAGCACCCGCGCACAGATTCGTGCGAAAACGCGTTTTAAGCATGCACATGCATCTTTTGGTAGACGTGGATGAAGTTTTCTGCAAAACCACAAGATGTGCATGCAAATGGTGCTTTTCGCAGAACGCGCACGTGGATTTCTACCAAACAACGTGCTAAGCATGCCGATGCTGCTCTTTTTAGCACCCGCGCACGGATTCGTGCGAAAACGCGTTTTAAGCATGCACATGCATCTTTTGGTAGACGAGATTGAAGTTTTCTGCAAAACCACAAGATGTGCATGCAAATGGTGCTTTTCCCAGAACGCGCACGTGGATTTCTACCAAACAACGTGCTAAGCATGCCGATGCTGCTCTTTTTAGCACCCGCGCACGGATTCGTGCGAAAACGCGTTTTAAGCATGCACATGCATCTTTTGGTAGACGAGATTGAAGTTTTCTGCAAAACCACAAGATGTGCATGCAAATGGTGCTTTTCCCAGAACGCCCACGTGGATTTCTACCAAACAACGTGCTAAGCATGCCGATGCTGCTCTTTTTAGCACCCGCGCACGGATTTGTGCGAAAACGCGTTTTAAGCATGCACATGCATCTTTTGGTAGACGAGATTGAAATTTTCTGCAAAACCACAAGATGTGCATGCAAATGGTGCTTTTCGCAGAACGCGCACGTGGATTTCTACCAAACGACGTGCTAAGCATGCCGATGCTGCTCTCTTTAGCACCCGAGCACGGATTCGTGCGAAAACGCGTTTTAAGCATGCACATGCATCTTTTGGTATACGAGATAGAAGTTTTCTGCAAAACCACAAGATGTGCATGCAAATGGTGCTTTTCGCAGAACGCCCTCGTGGATTTCTACCAAACAATGTGCTAAGCATGCCGATGCTGCTCTTTTTAGCACCCGCGCACGGATTTGTGCGAAAACGCGTTTTAAGCATGCACATGCATCTTTTGGTAGACGAGATTGAAGTTTTCTGCAAAACCACAAGATGTGCATGCAAATGGTGCTTTTCGCAGAACGCGCACGTGGATTTCTACCAAACAACGTGCTAAGCATGCCGATGCTGCTCTTTTTAGCACCCGCGCACGGATTCGTGCGAAAACGCGTTTTAAGCATGCACATGCATCTTTTGGTAGACGAGATTGAAGTTTTCTGCAAAACCACAAGATGTGCATGCAAATGGTGCTTTTCGCAGAACGCGCACGTGGATTTCTACCAAACAACGTGCTAAGCATGCCGATGCTGCTCTTTTTAGCACCCGCGCACAGATTCGTGCGAAAACGCGTTTTAAGCATGCACATGCATCTTTTGGTAGACGTGGATGAAGTTTTCTGCAAAACCACAAGATGTGCATGCAAATGGTGCTTTTCGCAGAACGCGCACGTGGATTTCTACCAAACAACGTGCTAAGCATGCCGATGCTGCTCTTTTTAGCACCCGCGCACGGATTCGTGCGAAAACGCGTTTTAAGCATGCACATGCATCTTTTGGTAGACGAGATTGAAGTTTTCTGCAAAACCACAAGATGTGCATGCAAATGGTGCTTTTCGCAGAACGCGCACGTGGATTTCTACCAAACAACGTGCTAAGCATGCCGATGCTGCTCTTTTTAGCACCCGCGCACGGATTCGTGCGAAAACGCGTTTTAAGCATGCACATGCATCTTTTGGTAGACGAGATTGAAGTTTTCTGCAAAACCACAAGATGTGCATGCAAATGGTGCTTTTCGCAGAACGCGCACGTGGATTTCTACCAAACAACGTGCTAAGCATGCCGATGCTGCTCTTTTTAGCACCCGCGCACGGATTCGTGCGAGAACGCGTTTTAAGCATGCACATGCATCTTTTGGTAGACGAGATTGAAGTTTTCTGCAAAACCACAAGATGTGCATGCAAATGGTGCTTTTCGCAGAACGCCCACGTGGATTTCTACCAAAAAACGTGCTAAGCATGCCGATGCTGCTCTTTTTAGCACCCGCGCACGGATTCGTGCGAAAACGCGTTTTAAGCATGCACATGCATCTTTTGGTAGACGAGATTGAAGTTTTCTGCAAAACCACAAGATGTGCATGCAAATGGTGCTTTTCGCAGAACGCGCACGTGGATTTCTACCAAACAACGTGCTAAGCATGCCGATGCTGCTCGTTTTAGCACCCGCGCACGGATTCGTGCGAAAACGCGTTTTAAGCATGCACATGCATCTTTTGGTAGACGAGATTGAAGTTTTCTGCAAAACCACAAGATGTGCATGCAAATGGTGCTTTTCGCAGAACGCGCACGTGGATGTCTACCAAACAACGTGCTAAGCATGCCGATGCTGCTCTTTTTAGCACCCCGCGCACGGATTCGTGCGAAAACGCGTTTAAAGCATGCACATGCATCTTTTGATAGACGAGATTGAAGTTTTCTGCAAAACCACAAGATGTGCATGCAAATGGTGCTTTTCGCAGAACGCGCACGTGGATTTCTACCAAACAACGTGCTAAGCATGCCGATGCTGCTCTTTTTAGCACCCGCGCACGGATTCGTGCGAGAACGCGTTTTTAAGCATGCACATGCATCTTTTGGTAGACGAGATTGAAGTTTTCTGCAAAACCACAAGATGTGCATGCAAATGGTGCTTTTCGCAGAACGCGCACGTGGATTTCTACCAAACAACGTGCTAAGCATGCCGATGCTGCTCTTTTTAGCACCCGCGCACGGATTCGTGCGAAAACGCGTTTTAAGCATGCACATGCATCTTTTGGTAGACGAGATTGAAGTTTTCTGCAAAACCACAAGATGTGCATGCAAATGGTGCTTTTCGCAGAACGCGCACGTGGATGTCTACCAAACAACGTGCTAAGCATGCCGATGCTGCTCTTTTTAGCACCCGCGCACGGATTCGTGCGAAAACGCGTTTTAAGCATGCACATGCATCTTTTGGTAGACGAGATTGAAGTTTTCTGCAAAACCACAAGATGTGCATGCAAATGGTGCTTTTCGCAGAACGCGCACGTGGATTTCTACCAAACAACGTGCTAAGCATGCCGATGCTGCTCGTTTTAGCACCCGCGCACGGATTCGTGCGAAAACGCGTTTTAAGCATGCACATGCATCTTTTGGTAGACGAGATTGAAGTTTTCTGCAAAACCACAAGATGTGCATGCAAATGGTGCTTTTCGCAGAACGCGCACGTGGATGTCTACCAAACAACGTGCTAAGCATGCCGATGCTGCTCTTTTTAGCACCCGCGCACGGATTCGTGCGAAAACGCGTTTAAAGCATGCACATGCATCTTTTGATAGACGAGATTGAAGTTTTCTGCAAAACCACAAGATGTGCATGCAAATGGTGCTTTTCGCAGAACGCGCACGTGGATTTCTACCAAACAACGTGCTAAGCATGCCGATGCTGCTCTTTTTAGCACCCGCGCACGGATTCGTGCGAGAACGCGTTTTAAGCATGCACATGCATCTTTTGGTAGACGAGATTGAAGTTTTCTGCAAAACCACAAGATGTGCATGCAAATGGTGCTTTTCGCAGAACGCCCACGTGGATTTCTACCAAACAACGTGCTAAGCATGCCGATGCTGCTCTTTTTAGCACCCGCGCACGGATTCGTGCGAAAACGCGTTTTAAGCATGCACATGCATCTTTTGGTAGACGAGATTGAAGTTTTCTGCAAAACCACAAGATGTGCATGCAAATGGTGCTTTTCGCAGAACGCGCACGTGGATTTCTACCAAACAACGTGCTAAGCATGCCGATGCTGCTCGTTTTAGCACCCGCGCACGGATTCGTGCGAAAACGCGTTTTAAGCATGCACATGCATCTTTTGGTAGACGAGATTGAAGTTTTCTGCAAAACCACAAGATGTGCATGCAAATGGTGCTTTTCGCAGAACGCGCACGTGGATGTCTACCAAACAACGTGCTAAGCATGCCGATGCTGCTCTTTTTAGCACCCGCGCACGGATTCGTGCGAAAACGCGTTTAAAGCATGCACATGCATCTTTTGATAGACGAGATTGAAGTTTTCTGCAAAACCACAAGATGTGCATGCAAATGGTGCTTTTCGCAGAACGCGCACGTGGATTTCTACCAAACAACGTGCTAAGCATGCCGATGCTGCTCTTTTTAGCACCCGCGCACGGATTCGTGCGAGAACGCGTTTTAAGCATGCACATGCATCTTTTGGTAGACGAGATTGAAGTTTTCTGCAAAACCACAAGATGTGCATGCAAATGGTGCTTTTCGCAGAACGCGCACGTGGATTTCTACCAAACAACGTGCTAAGCATGCCGATGCTGCTCTTTTTAGCACCCGCGCACGGAGTCGTGCGAAAACGCGTTTTAAGCATGCACATGCATCTTTTGGTAGACGAGATTGAAGTTTTCTGCAAAACCACAAGATGTGCATGCAAATGGTGCTTTTCGCAGAACGCGCACGTGGATTTCTACCAAACAACGTGCTAAGCATGCCGATGCTGCTCTTTTTAGCACCCGCGCACGGATTCGTGCGAAAACGCGTTTTAAGCATGCACATGCATCTTTTGGTAGACGTGGATGAAGTTTTATCAAAACCACAAGATGTGCATGCAAATGGTGCTTTTCGCAGAACGCGCACGTGGATTTCTACCAAACAACGTGCTAAGCATGCCGATGCTGCTCTTTTTAGCACCCGCGCACGGATTCGTGCGAAAACGCGTTTTAAGCATGCACATGCATCTTTTGGTAGACGAGATTGAAGTTTTCTGCAAAACCACAAGATGTGCATGCAAATGGTGCTTTTCCCAGAACGCGCACGTGGATTTCTACCAAACAACGTGCTAAGCATGCCGATGCTGCTCTTTTTAGCACCCGCGCACGGATTCGTGCGAAAACGCGTTTTAAGCATGCACATGCATCTTTTGGTAGACGAGATTGAAGTTTTCTGCAAAACCACAAGATGTGCATGCAAATGGTGCTTTTCGCAGAACGCCCACGTGGATTTCTACCAAACAACGTGCTAAGCATGCCGATGCTGCTCTTTTTAGCATCCGCGCACGGATTTGTGCGAAAACGCGTTTTAAGCATGCACATGCATCTTTTGGTAGACGAGATTGAAGTTTTCTGCAAAACCACAAGATGTGCATGCAAATGGTGCTTTTCGCAGAACGCGCACGTGGATTTCTACCAAACAACGTGCTAAGCATGCCGATGCTGCTCTTTTTAGCACCCGCGCACGGATTCGTGAGAAAACGCGTTTTAAGCATGCACATGCATCTTTTGGTAGACGAGATTGAAGTTTTCTGCAAAACCACAAGATGTGCATGCAAATGGTGCTTTTCGCAGAACGCGCACGTGGATTTCTACCAAACAACGTGCTAAGCAGGCCGATGCTGCTCTTTTTAGCACCCGCGCACGGATTCGTGCGAAAACGCGTTTTAAGCATGCACATGCATCTTTTGGTAGACGAGATTGAAGTTTTCTGCAAAACCACAAGATGTGCATGCAAATGGTGCTTTTCGCAGAACGCCCACGTGGATTTCTACCAAACAACGTGCTAAGCATGCCGATGCTGCTCTTTTTAGCACCCGCGCACGGATTTGTGCGAAAACGCGTTTTAAGCATGCACATGCATCTTTTGGTAGACGAGATTGAAGTTTTCTGCAAAACCACAAGATGTGCATGCAAATGGTGCTTTTCGCAGAACGCGCACGTGGATTTCTACCAAATAACGTGCTAAGCATGCCGATGCTGCTCTTTTTAGCACCCGCGCACGGATTCGTGCGAAAACGCGTTTTAAGCATGCACATGCATCTTTTGGTAGACGAGATTGAAGTTTTCTGCAAAACCACAAGATGTGCATGCAAATGGTGCTTTTCGCAGAACGCCCACGTGGATTTCTACCAAACAACGTGCTAAGCATGCCGATGCTGCTCTTTTTAGCACCCGCGCACGGATTTGTGCGAAAACGCGTTTTAAGCATGCACATGCATCTTTTGGTAGACGAGATTGAAGTTTTCTGTAAAACCACAAGATGTGCATGCAAATGGTGCTTTTCGCAGAACGCGCACGTGGATTTCTACCAAACAACGTGCTAAGCATGCCGATGCTGCTCTTTTTAGCACCCGCGCACGGATTTGTGCGAAAACGCGTTTTAAGCCTGCACATGCATCTTTTGGTAGACGAGATTGAAGTTTTCTGCAAAACCACAAGATGTGCATGCAAATGGTGCTTTTCGCAGAACGCGCACGTGGATTTCTACCAAACAACGTGCTAAACATGCCGATGCTGCTCGTTTTAGCACCCGCGCACGGATTCGTGCGAAAACGCGTTTTAAGCATGCACATGCATCTTTTGGTAGACGAGATTGAAGTTTTCTGCAAAACCACAAGATGTGCATGCAAATGGTGCTTTTCGCAGAACGCGCACGTGGATGTCTACCAAACAACGTGCTAAGCATGCCGATGCTGCTCTTTTTAGCACCCGCGCACGGATTCGAGCGAAAACGCGTTTTAAGCATGCACATGCATCTTTTGGTAGACGAGATTGAAGTTTTCTGCAAAACCATAAGATGTGCATGCAAATGGTGCTTTTCGCAGAACGCGCACGTGGATTTCTACCAAACAACGTGCTAAGCATGCCGATGCTGCTCTTTTTAGCACCCGCGCACGGATTCGTGCGAAAACGCGTTTTAAGCATGCACATGCATCTTTCGGTAGACGAGATTGAAGTTTTCTGCAAAACCACAAGATGTGCATGCAAATGGTGCTTTTCGCAGAACGCGCACGTGGATTTCTACCAAACAACCTGCTAAGCATGCCGATGCTGCTCTTTTTAGCACCCGCGCACGGATTTGTGCGAAAACGCGTTTTAAGCATGCACATGCATCTTTTGGTAGACGAGATTGAAGTTTTCTGCAAAACCACAAGATGTGCATGCAAATGGTGCTTTTCGCAGAACGCGCGCGTGGATTTCTACCAAACAACGTGCTAAGCATGCCGATGCTGCTCTTTTTAGCACCCGCGCACGGATTTGTGCGAAAACGCGTTTTAAGCATGCACATGCATCTTTTGGTAGACGAGATTGAAGTTTTCTGCAAAACCACAAGATGTGCATGCAAATGGTGCTTTTCGCAGAACGCGCACGTGGATTTCTACCAAACAACGTGCTAAGCATGCCGATGCTGCTCTTTTTAGCACCCGCGCACGGATTTGTGCGAAAACGCGTTTTAAGCATGCACATGCATCTTTTGGTAGACGAGATTGAAGTTTTCTGCAAAAGCACAAGATGTGCATGCAAATGGTGCTTTTCGCAGAACGCGCACGTGGATTTCTACCAAACAACGTGCTAAGCATGCCGATGCTGCTCTTTTTAGCACCCGCGCACGGATTTGTGCGAAAACGCGTTTTAAGCATGCACATGCATCTTTTGGTAGACGAGATTGAAGTTTTCTGCAAAACCACAATATGTGCATGCAAATGGTGCTTTTCGCAGAACGCGCACGTGGATTTCTACCAAACAACGTACTAAGCATGCCGATGCTGCTCTTTTTAGCACCCGCGCACGGATTCGTGCGAAAACGCGTTTTAAGCATGCACATGCATCTTTTGGTAGACGAGATTGAAGTTTTCTGCAAAACCACAAGATGTGCATGCAAATGGTGCTTTTCGCAGAACGCGCACGTGGATTTCTACCAAACAACGTGCTAAGCATGCCGATGCTGCTCTTTTTAGCACCCGCGCACGGATTTGTGCGAAAACGCGTTTTAAGCATGCACATGCATCTTTTGGTAGACGAGATTGAAGTTTTCTGCAAAAGCACAAGATGTGCATGCAAATGGTGCTTTTCGCAGAACGCGCACGTGGATTTCTACCAAACAACGTGCTAAGCATGCCGATGCTGCTCTTTTTAGCACCCGTGCACGGATTCGTGCGAAAACGCGTTTTAAGCATGCACATGCATCTTTTGGTAGACGAGATTGAAGTTTTCTGCAAAACCACAAGATGTGCATGCAAATGGTGCTTTTCGCAGAACGCGCACGTGGATTTCTACCAAACAACCTGCTAAGCATGCCGATGCTGCTCTTTTTAGCACCCGCGCACGGATTTGTGCGAAAACGCGTTTTAAGCATGCACATGCATCTTTTGGTAGACGAGATTGAAGTTTTCTGCAAAACCACAAGATGTGCATGCAAATGGTGCTTTTCGCAGAACGCGCACGTGGATTTCTACCAAACAACGTGCTAAGCATGCCGATGCTGCTCTTTTTAGCACCCGCGCACGGATTTGTGCGAAAACGCGTTTTAAGCATGCACATGCATCTTTTGGTAGACGAGATTGAAGTTTTCTGCAAAACCACAAGATGTGCATGCAAATGGTGCTTTTCGCAGAACGCGCACGTGGATTTCTACCAAACAACGTGCTAAGCATGCTGATGCTGCTCTTTTTAGCACCCACGCACGGATTCGTGCGAAAACGCGTTTTAAGCATGCACATGCATCTTTTGGTAGACGAGATTGAAGTTTTCTGCAAAACCACAAGATGTGCATGCAAATGGTGCTTTTCGCAGAACGCGCACGTGGATTTCTACCAAACAACGTGCTAAGCATGCCGATGCTGCTCTTTTTAGCACCCGCGCACGGATTTGTGCGAAAACGCGTTTTAAGCATGCACATGCATCTTTTGGTAGACGAGATTGAAGTTTTCTGCAAAAGCACAAGATGTGCATGCAAATGGTGCTTTTCGCAGAACGCGCACGTGGATTTCTACCAAACAACGTGCTAAGCATGCCGATGCTGCTCTTTTTAGCACCCGCGCACGGATTTGTGCGAAAACGCGTTTTAAGCATGCACATGCATTTTTTGGTAGACGAGATTGAAGTTTTCTGCAAAACCACAAGATGTGCATGCAAATGGTGCTTTTCGCAGAACGCCCACGTGGATTTCTACCAAACAACGTGCTAAGCATGCCGATGCTGCTCTTTTTAGCACCCGCGCACGGATTTGTGCGAAAACGCGTTTTAAGCATGCACATGCATCTTTTGGTAGACGAGATTGAAGTTTTCTGCAAAACCACAAGATGTGCATGCAAATGGTGCTTTTCGCAGAACGCGCACGTGGATTTCTACGAAACAACGTGCTAAGCATGCCGATGCTGCTCTTTTTAGCACCCGCGCACGGATTTGTGCGAAAACGCGTTTTAAGCATGCACATGCATCTTTTGGTAGACGAGATTGAAGTTTTCTGCAAAACCACAAGATGTGCATGCAAATGGTGCTTTCGCAGAACGCGCACGTGGATTTCTACCAAACAACGTGCTAAGCATGCCGATGCTGCTCTTTTTAGCACCCGCGCACGGATTTGTGCGAAAACGCGTTTTAAGCATGCACATGCATCTTTTGGTAGACGAGATTGAAGTTTTCTGCAAAACCACAAGATGTGCATGCAAATGGTGCTTTTCGCAGAACGCCCACGTGGATTTCTACCAAACAACGTGCTAAGCATGCCGATGCTGCTCTTTTTAGCACCCGCGCACGGATTTGTGCGAAAACGCGTTTTAAGCATGCACATGCATCTTTTGGTAGACGAGATTGAAGTTTTCTGCAAAACCACAAGATGTGCATGCAAATGGTGCTTTTCGCAGAACGCGCACGTGGATTTCTACCAAACAACGTGCTAAGCATGCCGATGCTGCTCTTTTTAGCACCCGCGCACGGATTTGTGCGAAAACGCGTTTTAAGCATGCACATGCATTTTTTGGTAGACGAGATTGAAGTTTTCTGCAAAACCACAAGATGTGCATGCAAATGGTGCTTTTCGCAGAACGCCCACGTGGATTTCTACCAAACAACGTGCTAAGCATGCCGATGCTGCTCTTTTTAGCACCCGCGCACGGATTTGTGCGAAAACGCGTTTTAAGCATGCACATGCATCTTTTGGTAGACGAGATTGAAGTTTTCTGCAAAACCACAAGATGTGCATGCAAATGGTGCTTTTCGCAGAACGCGCACGTGGATTTCTACCAAACAACGTGCTAAGCATGCCGATGCTGCTCTTTTTAGCACCCGCGCACGGATTTGTGCGAAAACGCGTTTTAAGCATGCACATGCATCTTTTGGTAGACGAGATTGAAGTTTTCTGCAAAACCACAAGATGTGCATGCAAATGGTGCTTTTCGCAGAACGCGCACGTGGATTTCTACCAAACAACGTGCTAAGCATGCCGATGCTGCTCTTTTTAGCACCCGCGCACGGATTTGTGCGAAAACGCGTTTTAAGCATGCACATACATCTTTTGGTAGACGAGATTGAAGTTTTCTGCAAAACCACAAGATGTGCATGCAAATGGTGCTTTTCGCAGAACGCGCACGTGGATTTCTACCAAACAACGTGCTAAACATGCCGATGCTGCTCGTTTTAGCACCCGCGCACGGATTCGTGCGAAAACGCGTTTTAAGCATGCACATGCATCTTTTGGTAGACGAGATTGAAGTTTTCTGCAAAACCACAAGATGTGCATGCAAATGGTGCTTTTCGCAGAACGCGCACGTGGATGTCTACCAAACAACGTGCTAAGCATGCCGATGCTGCTCTTTTTAGCACCCGCGCACGGATTTGTGCGAAAACGCGTTTTAAGCATGCACATGCATCTTTTGGTAGACGAGATTGAAGTTTTCTGCAAAACCACAAGATGTGCATGCAAATGGTGCTTTTCGCAGAACGCGCACGTGGATTTCTACCAAACAACGTGCTAAGCATGCCGATGCTGCTCGTTTTAGCACCCGCGCACGGATTCGTGCGAAAACGCGTTTTAAGCATGCACATGCATCTTTTGGTAGACGAGATTGAAGTTTTCTGCAAAACCACAAGATGTGCATGCAAATGGTGCTTTTCGCAGAACGCGCACGTGGATGTCTACCAAACAACGTGCTGAGCATGCCGATGCTGCTCTTTTTAGCACCCGCGCACGGATTCATGCGAAAACGCGTTTTAAGCATGCACATGCATCTTTTGGTAGACGAGATTGAAGTTTTCTGCAAAACCACAAGATGTGCATGCAAATGGTGCTTTTCGCAGAACGCGCACGTGGATTTCTACCAAACAACGTGCTAAGCATGCCGATGCTGCTCTTTTTAGCACCCGCGCACGGATTCGTGCGAAAACGCGTTTTAAGCATGCACATGCATCTTTTGGTAGACGAGATTGAAGTTTTCTGCAAAACCACAAGATGTGCATGCAAATGGTGCTTTTCGCAGAACGCGCACGTGGATTTCTACCAAACAACGTGCTAAGCATGCCGATGCTGCTCTTTTTAGCACCCGCGCACGGATTCGTGCGAAAACGCGTTTTAAGCATGCACATGCATCTTTTGGTAGACGAGATTGAAGTTTTCTGCAAAACCACAAGATGTGCATGCAAATGGTGCTTTTCGCAGAACGCGCACGTGGATTTCTACCAACCAACGTGCTAAGCATGCCGATGCTCCTCTTTTTAGCACCCGCGCACGGATTCGTGCGAAAACGCGTTTTAAGCATGCACATGCATCTTTTGGTATACGAGATTGAAGTTTTCTGCAAAACCACAAGATGTGCATGCAAATGGTGCTTTTCGCAGAACGCCCACGTGGATTTCTACCAAACAACGTGCTAAGCATGCCGATGCTGCTCTTTTTAGCACCCGCGCACGGATTTGTGCGAAAACGCGTTTTAGCATGCACATGCATCTTTTGGTAGACGAGATTGAAGTTTTCTGCAAAACCACAAGATGTGCATGCAAATGGTGCTTTTCGCCGAACGCGCACGTGGATTTCTACCAAACAACGTGCTAAGCATGCCGATGCTGCTCGTTTTAGCACCCGCGCACGGATTCGTGCGAAAACGCGTTTTAAGCATGCACATGCATCTTTTGATAGACGAGATTGAAGTTTTCTGCAAAACCACAAGATCTGCATGCAAATGGTGCTTTTCGCAGAACGCGCACGTGGATTTCTACCAACCAACGTGCTAAGCATGCCGATGCTCCTCTTTTTAGCACCCGCGCACGGATTCGTGCGAAAACGCGTTTTAAGCATGCACATGCATCTTTTGGTAGACGAGATTGAAGTTTTCTGCAACACCACAAGATGTGCATGCAAATGGTGCTTTTCGCAGAACGCGCACGTGGATTTCTACCAAACAACGTGCTAAGCATGCCGATGCTGCTCTTTTTAGCACCCGCGCACGGATTCGTGCGAAAACGCGTTTTAAGCATGCACATGCATCGTTTGGTAGACGAGACTGAAGTTTTCTGCAAAACCACAAGATGTGCATACAAATGGTGCTTTTCGCTGAACGCCCACGTGGATTTCTACCAAACAACGTGCTAAGCATGCCGATGCTGCTCTTTTTAGCACCCGCGCATGGATTTGTGCGAAAACGCGTTTTAAGCATGCACATGCATCTTTTGGTAGACGAGATTGAAGTTTTCTGCAAAACCACAAGATGTGCATGCAAATGGTGCTTTTCGCAGAACGCGCACGTGGATTTCTACCAAACAACGTGCTAAGCATTCCGATGCTGGTGCTTTTCGCAGAACGCGCACGTGGATGTCTACCAAACAACGTGCTAAGCATGCCGATGCTGCTCTTTTTAGCACCCGCGCACGGATTCGTGCGAAAACGCGTTTTAAGCATGCACATGCATCTTTTGGTAGACGAGATTGAAGTTTTCTGCAAAACCATAAGATGTGCATGCAAATGGTGCTTTTCGCAGAACGCGCACGTGGATTTCTACCAAACAACGTGCTAAGCATGCCGATGCTGCTCTTTTTAGCACCCGCGCACGGATTCGTGCGAAAACGCGTTTTAAGCATGCACATGCATCTTTTGGTAGACGAGATTGAAGTTTTCTGCAAAACCACAAGATATGCATGCAAATGGTGCTTTTCGCAGAACGCGCACGTGGATTTCTACCAAACAACGTGCTAAGCATGCCGATGCTGCTCTTTTTAGCACCCGCGCACGGATTCGTGCGAAAACGCGTTTTAAGCATGCACATGCACCTTTTGGTAGACGAGATTGAAGTTTTCTGCAAAACCACAAGATGTGCATGCAAATGGTGCTTTTCGCAGAACGCGCACGTGGATTTTTACCAAACAACGTGCTAAGCATGCCGATGCTGCTCTTTTTAGCACCCGCGCACGGATTCGTGCGAAAACGCGTTTTAAGCATGCACATGCATCTTTTGGTAGACGAGAATGAAGTTTTCTGCAAAACCACAAGATCTGCATGCAAATGGTGCTTTTCGCAGAATGCGCACGTGGATTTCTACCAACCAACGTGCTAAGCATGCCGATGCTCCTCTTTTTAGCACCCGCGCACGGATTCGTGCGAAAACGCGTTTTAAGCATGCACATGCATCTTTTGGTAGACGTGATTGAAGTTTTCTGCAAAACCACAAGATGTGCATGCAAATGGTGCTTTTCGCAGAACGCGCACGTGGATTTCTACCAAACAACGTGCTAAGCATGCCGATGCTGCTCTTTTTAGCACCCGCGCACGGATTCGTGCGAAAACGCGTTTTAAGCATGCACATGCATCGTTTGGTAGACGAGACAGAAGTTTTCTGCAAAACCACAAGATGTGCATACAAATGGTGCTTTTCGCTGAACGCCCACGTGGATTCCTACCAAACAACGTGCTAAGCATGCCGATGCTGCTCTTTTTAGCACCCGCGCATGGATTTGTGCGAAAACGCGTTTTAAGCATGCACATGCATCTTTTGGTAGACGAGATTGAAGTTTTCTGCAAAACCACAATATGTGCATGCAAATGGTGCTTTTCGCAGAACGCGCACGTGGATTTCTACCAAACAACGTGCTAAGCATGCCGATGCTGCTCTTTTTAGCACCCGCGCACGGATTTGTGCGAAAACGCGTTTTAAGCATGCACATGCATCTTTTGGTAGACGAGATTGAAGTTTTCTGCAAAACCACAAGATGTGCATGCAGATGGTGCTTTTCGCTGAACGCGCACGTGGATTTCTACCAAACAACGTGCTAAGCATGCCGATGCTGCTCTTTTTAGCACCCGCGCACGGATTCGTGCGAAAACGCGTTTTAAGCATGCACATGCATCTTTTGGTAGACGAGATTGAAGTTTTCTGCAAAACCACAAGATGTGCATGCAAATGGTGCTTTTCGCCGAACGCGCACGTGGATTTCTACCAAAAAACGTGCTAAGCATGCCGATGCTGCTCGTTTTAGCACCCGCGCACGGATTCGTGCGAAAACGCGTTTTAAGCATGCACATGCATCTTTTGATAGACGAGATTGAAGTTTTCTGCAAAACCACAAGATCTGCATGCAAATGGTGCTTTTCGCAGAACGCGCACGTGGATTTCTACCAACCAACGTGCTAAGCATGCCGATGCTCCTCTTTTTAGCACCCGCGCACGGATTCGTGCGAAAACGCGTTTTAAGCATGCACATGCATCTTTTGGTAGACGAGATTGAAGTTTTCTGCAAAACCACAAGATGTGCATGCAAATGGTGCTTTTCGCAGAACGCGCACGTGGATTTCTACCAAACAACGTGCTAAGCATGCCGATGCTGCTCTTTTTAGCACCCGCGCACGGATTCGTGCGAAAACGCGTTTTAAGCATGCACATGCATCGTTTGGTAGACGAGACTGAAGTTTTCTGCAAAACCACAAGATGTGCATACAAATGGTGCTTTTCGCTGAACGCCCACGTGGATTTCTACCAAACAACGTGCTAAGCATGCCGATGCTGGTGCTTTTCGCAGAACGCGCACGTGGATGTCTACCAAACAACGTGCTAAGCATGCCGATGCTGCTCTTTTTAGCACCCGCGCACGGATTCGTGCGAAAACGCGTTTTAAGCATGCACATGCATCTTTTGGTAGACGAGATTGAAGTTTTCTGCAAAACCATAAGTTGTGCATGCAAATGGTGCTTTTCGCAGAACGCGCACGTGGATTTCTACCAAACAACGTGCTAAGCATGCCGATGCTGCTCTTTTTAGCACTCAATAGATTAAGCGCCAAAAGTGACGGCACACAAGAAGAAATACAGACAGGACAAGGCGCTTCCTGTCTGTATTTCTTCTTGTGTGCCGTCACTTTTGGCGCTTAATCTATTGAAAGCTATGCACCAACTAGCCCCACAACGTGTTTTACTGCAGTACCTTTTTAGCACCCGCGCACGGATTCGTGCGAAAACGCGTTTTAAGCATGCACATGCATCTTTTGGTAGACGAGATTGAAGTTTTCTGCAAAACCACAAGATATGCATGCAAATGGTGCTTTTCGCAGAACGCGCACGTGGATTTCTACCAAACAACGTGCTAAGCATGCCGATGCTGCTTTTTTAGCACCCGCGCACGGATTCGTGCGAAAACGCGTTTTAAGCATGCACATGCATCTTTTGGTAGACGAGAATGAAGTTTTCTGCAAAACCACAAGATCTGCATGCAAATGGTGCTTTTCGCAGAACGCGCACGTGGATTTCTACCAACCAACGTGCTAAGCATGCCGATGCTCCTCTTTTTAGCACCCGCGCACGGATTCGTGCGAAAACGCGTTTTAAGCATGCACATGCATCTTTTGGTATACGAGATTGAAGTTTTCTGCAAAACCACAAGATGTGCATGCAAATGGTGCTTTTCGCAGAACGCCCACGTGGATTTCTACCAAACAACGTGCTAAGCATGCCGATGCTGCTCTTTTTAGCACCCGCGCACGGATTTGTGCGAAAACGCGTTTTAAGCATGCACATGCATCGTTTGGTAGACGAGACTGAAGTTTTCTGCAAAACCACAAGATGTGCATACAAATGGTGCTTTTCGCTGAACGCCCACGTGGATTTCTACCAAACAACGTGCTAAGCATGCCGATGCTGGTGCTTTTCGCAGAACGCGCACGTGGATGTCTACCAAACAACGTGCTAAGCATGCCGATGCTGCTCTTTTTAGCACCCGCGCACGGATTCGTGCGAAAACGCGTTTTAAGCATGCACATGCATCTTTTGGTAGACGAGATTGAAGTTTTCTGCAAAACCATAAGTTGTGCATGCAAATGGTGCTTTTCGCAGAACGCGCACGTGGATTTCTACCAAACAACGTGCTAAGCATGCCGATGCTGCTCTTTTTAGCACCCGCGCACGGATTCGTGCGAAAACGCGTTTTAAGCATGCACATGCATCTTTTGGTAGACGAGATTGAAGTTTTCTGCAAAACCACAAGATATGCATGCAAATGGTGCTTTTCGCAGAACGCGCACGTGGATTTCTACCAAACAACGTGCTAAGCATGCCGATGCTGCTTTTTTAGCACCCGCGCACGGATTCGTGCGAAAACGCGTTTTAAGCATGCACATGCACCTTTTGGTAGACGAGATTGAAGTTTTCTGCAAAACCACAAGATGTGCATGCAAATGCTGCTTTTCGCAGAACGCGCACGTGGATTTTTACCAAACAACGTGCTAAGCATGCCGATGCTGCTCTTTTTAGCACCCGCGCACGGATTCGTGCGAAAACGCGTTTTAAGCATGCACATGCATCTTTTGGTAGACGAGAATGAAGTTTTCTGCAAAACCACAAGATCTGCATGCAAATGGTGCTTTTCGCAGAACGCGCACGTGGATTTCTACCAACCAACGTGCTAAGCATGCCGATGCTCCTCTTTTTAGCACCCGCGCACGGATTCGTGCGAAAACGCGTTTTAAGCATGCACATGCATCTTTTGGTATACGAGATTGAAGTTTTCTGCAAAACCACAAGATGTGCATGCAAATGGTGCTTTTCGCAGAACGCCCACGTGGATTTCTACCAAACAACGTGCTAAGCATGCCGATGCTGCTCTTTTTAGCACCCGCGCACGGATTTGTGCGAAAACGCGTTTTAAGCATGCACATGCATCTTTTGGTAGACGAGATTGAAGTTTTCTGCAAAACCACAAGATGTGCATGCAAATGGTGCTTTTCGCCGAACGCGCACGTGGATTTCTACCAAACAACGTGCTAAGCATGCCGATGCTGCTCGTTTTAGCACCCGCGCACGGATTCGTGCGAAAACGCGTTTTAAGCATGCACATGCATCTTTTGATAGACGAGATTGAAGTTTTCTGCAAAACCACAAGATCTGCATGCAAATGGTGCTTTTCGCAGAACGCGCACGTGGATTTCTACCAACCAACGTGCTAAGCATGCCGATGCTGCTCTTTTTAGCACCCGCGCACGGATTCGTGCGAAAACGCGTTTTAAGCATGCACATGCATCTTTTGGTAGACGAGATTGAAGTTTTCTGCAAAACCATAAGTTGTGCATGCAAATGGTGCTTTTCGCAGAACGCGCACGTGGATTTCTACCAAACAACGTGCTAAGCATGCCGATGCTGCTCTTTTTAGCACTCAATAGATTAAGCGCCAAAAGTGACGGCACACAAGAAGAAATACAGACAGGACAAGGCGCTTCCTGTCTGTATTTCTTCTTGTGTGCCGTCACTTTTGGCGCTTAATCTATTGAAAGCTATGCACCAACTAGCCCCACAACGTGTTTTACTGCAGTACCTTTTTAGCACCCGCGCACGGATTCGTGCGAAAACGCGTTTTAAGCATGCACATGCATCTTTTGGTAGACGAGATTGAAGTTTTCTGCAAAACCACAAGATATGCATGCAAATGGTGCTTTTCGCAGAACGCGCACGTGGATTTCTACCAAACAACGTGCTAAGCATGCCGATGCTGCTTTTTTAGCACCCGCGCACGGATTCGTGCGAAAACGCGTTTTAAGCATGCACATGCATCTTTTGGTAGACGAGAATGAAGTTTTCTGCAAAACCACAAGATCTGCATGCAAATGGTGCTTTTCGCAGAACGCGCACGTGGATTTCTACCAACCAACGTGCTAAGCATGCCGATGCTCCTCTTTTTAGCACCCGCGCACGGATTCGTGCGAAAACGCGTTTTAAGCATGCACATGCATCTTTTGGTATACGAGATTGAAGTTTTCTGCAAAACCACAAGATGTGCATGCAAATGGTGCTTTTCGCAGAACGCCCACGTGGATTTCTACCAAACAACGTGCTAAGCATGCCGATGCTGCTCTTTTTAGCACCCGCGCACGGATTTGTGCGAAAACGCGTTTTAAGCATGCACATGCATCGTTTGGTAGACGAGACTGAAGTTTTCTGCAAAACCACAAGATGTGCATACAAATGGTGCTTTTCGCTGAACGCCCACGTGGATTTCTACCAAACAACGTGCTAAGCATGCCGATGCTGGTGCTTTTCGCAGAACGCGCACGTGGATGTCTACCAAACAACGTGCTAAGCATGCCGATGCTGCTCTTTTTAGCACCCGCGCACGGATTCGTGCGAAAACGCGTTTTAAGCATGCACATGCATCTTTTGGTAGACGAGATTGAAGTTTTCTGCAAAACCATAAGTTGTGCATGCAAATGGTGCTTTTCGCAGAACGCGCACGTGGATTTCTACCAAACAACGTGCTAAGCATGCCGATGCTGCTCTTTTTAGCACCCGCGCACGGATTCGTGCGAAAACGCGTTTTAAGCATGCACATGCATCTTTTGGTAGACGAGATTGAAGTTTTCTGCAAAACCACAAGATATGCATGCAAATGGTGCTTTTCGCAGAACGCGCACGTGGATTTCTACCAAACAACGTGCTAAGCATGCCGATGCTGCTTTTTTAGCACCCGCGCACGGATTCGTGCGAAAACGCGTTTTAAGCATGCACATGCACCTTTTGGTAGACGAGATTGAAGTTTTCTGCAAAACCACAAGATGTGCATGCAAATGCTGCTTTTCGCAGAACGCGCACGTGGATTTTTACCAAACAACGTGCTAAGCATGCCGATGCTGCTCTTTTTAGCACCCGCGCACGGATTCGTGCGAAAACGCGTTTTAAGCATGCACATGCATCTTTTGGTAGACGAGAATGAAGTTTTCTGCAAAACCACAAGATCTGCATGCAAATGGTGCTTTTCGCAGAACGCGCACGTGGATTTCTACCAACCAACGTGCTAAGCATGCCGATGCTCCTCTTTTTAGCACCCGCGCACGGATTCGTGCGAAAACGCGTTTTAAGCATGCACATGCATCTTTTGGTATACGAGATTGAAGTTTTCTGCAAAACCACAAGATGTGCATGCAAATGGTGCTTTTCGCAGAACGCCCACGTGGATTTCTACCAAACAACGTGCTAAGCATGCCGATGCTGCTCTTTTTAGCACCCGCGCACGGATTTGTGCGAAAACGCGTTTTAAGCATGCACATGCATCTTTTGGTAGACGAGATTGAAGTTTTCTGCAAAACCACAAGATGTGCATGCAAATGGTGCTTTTCGCCGAACGCGCACGTGGATTTCTACCAAACAACGTGCTAAGCATGCCGATGCTGCTCGTTTTAGCACCCGCGCACGGATTCGTGCGAAAACGCGTTTTAAGCATGCACATGCATCTTTTGATAGACGAGATTGAAGTTTTCTGCAAAACCACAAGATCTGCATGCAAATGGTGCTTTTCGCAGAACGCGCACGTGGATTTCTACCAACCAACGTGCTAAGCATGCCGATGCTCCTCTTTTTAGCACCCGCGCACGGATTCGTGCGAGAACGCGTTTTAAGCATGCACATGCATCTTTTGGTAGACGAGATTGAAGTTTTCTGCAAAACCACAAGATGTGCATGCAAATGGTGCTTTTCGCAGAACGCGCACGTGGATTTCTACCAAACAACGTGCTAAGCATGCCGATGCTGCTCTTTTTAGCACCCGCGCACGGATTCGTGCGAAAACGCGTTTTAAAGCATGCACATGCATCGTTTGGTAGACGAGACAGAAGTTTTCTGCAAAACCACAAGATGTGCATACAAATGGTGCTTTTCGCTGAACGCCCACGTGGATTTCTACCAAACAACGTGCTAAGCATGCCGATGCTGCTCTTTTTAGCACCCGCGCATGGATTTGTGCGAAAACGCGTTTTAAGCATGCACATGCATCTTTTGGTAGACGAGATTGAAGTTTTCTGCAAAACCACAATATGTGCATGCAAATGGTGCTTTTCGCAGAACGCGCACGTGGATTTCTACCAAACAACGTGCTAAGCATGCCGATGCTGCTCTTTTTAGCACCCGCGCACGGATTTGTGCGAAAACGCGTTTTAAGCATGCACATGCATCTTTTGGTAGACGAGATTGAAGTTTTCTGCAAAACCACAAGATGTGCATGCAGATGGTGCTTTTCGCTGAACGCCCACGTGGATTTCTACCAAACAACGTGCTAAGCATGCCGATGCTGCTCTTTTTAGCACCCGCGCACGGATTCGTGCGAAAACGCGTTTTAAGCATGCACATGCATCGTTTGGTAGACGAGACTGAAGTTTTCTGAAAACCACAAGATGTGCATACAAATGGTGCTTTTCGCTGAACGCCCACGTGGATTTCTACCAAACAACGTGCTAAGCATGCCGATGCTGCTCTTTTTAGCACCCGCGCATGGATTTGTGCGAAAACGCGTTTTAAGCATGCACATGCATCTTTTGGTAGACGAGATTGAAGTTTTCTGCAAAACCACAAGATGTGCATGCAAATGGTGCTTTTCGCAGAACGCGCACGTGGATTTCTACCAAACAACGTGCTAAGCATGCCGATGCTGGTGCTTTTCGCAGAACGCGCACGTGGATGTCTACCAAACAACGTGCTAAGCATGCCGATGCTGCTCTATTTAGCACCCGCGCACGGATTCGTGCGAAAACGCGTTTTAAGCATGCACATGCATCTTTTGGTAGACGAGATTGAAGTTTTCTGCAAAACCATAAGATGTGCATGCAAATGGTGCTTTTCGCAGAACGCGCACGTGGATTTCTACCAAACAACGTGCTAAGCATGCCGATGCTGCTCTTTTTAGCACCCGCGCACGGATTCGTGCGAAAACGCGTTTTAAGCATGCACATGCATCTTTTGGTAGACGAGATTGAAGTTTTCTGCAAAACCACAAGATATGCATGCAAATGGTGCTTTTCGCAGAACGCGCACGTGGATTTCTACCAAACAACGTGCTAAGCATGCCGATGCTGCTCTTTTTAGCACCCGCGCACGGATTCGTGCGAAAACGCGTTTTAAGCATGCACATGCACCTTTTGGTAGACGAGATTGAAGTTTTCTGCAAAACCACAAGATGTGCATGCAAATGGTGCTTTTCGCAGAACGCGCACGTGGATTTTTACCAAACAACGTGCTAAGCATGCCGATGCTGCTCTTTTTAGCACCCGCGCACGGATTCGTGCGAAAACGCGTTTTAAGCATGCACATGCATCTTTTGGTGGACGAGAATGAAGTTTTCTGCAAAACCACAAGATCTGCATGCAAATGGTGCTTTTCGCAGAACGCGCACGTGGATTTCTACCAACCAACGTGCTAAGCATGCCGATGCTCCTCTTTTTAGCACCCGCGCACGGATTCGTGCGAAAACGCGTTTTAAGCATGCACATGCATCTTTTGGTATACGAGATTGAAGTTTTCTGCAAAACCACAAGATGTGCATGCAAATGGTGCTTTTCGCAGAACGCCCACGTGGATTTCTACCAAACAACGTGCTAAGCATGCCGATGCTGCTCTTTTTAGCACCCGCGCACGGATTTGTGCGAAAACGCGTTTTAAGCATGCACATGCATCTTTTGGTAGACGAGATTGAAGTTTTCTGCAAAACCACAAGATGTGCATGCAAATGGTGCTTTTCTCCGAACGCGCACGTGGATTTCTACCAAACAACGTGCTAAGCATGCCGATGCTGCTCGTTTTAGCACCCGCGCACGGATTCGTGCGAAAACGCGTTTTAAGCATGCACATGCATCTTTTGATAGACGAGATTGAAGTTTTCTGCAAAACCACAAGATCTGCATGCAAATGGTGCTTTTCGCAGAACGCGCACGTGGATTTCTACCAACCAACGTGCTAAGCATGCCGATGCTCCTCTTTTTAGCACCCGCGCATGGATTTGTGCGAAAACGCGTTTTAAGCATGCACATGCATCTTTTGGTAGACGAGATTGAAGTTTTCTGCAAAACCACAATATGTGCATGCAAATGGTGCTTTTCGCAGAACGCGCACGTGGATTTCTACCAAACAACGTGCTAAGCATGCCGATGCTGCTCTTTTTAGCACCCGCGCACGGATTTGTGCGAAAACGCGTTTTAAGCATGCACATGCATCTTTTGGTAGACGAGATTGAAGTTTTCTGCAAAACCACAAGATGTGCATGCAGATGGTGCTATTCGCTGAACGCCCACGTGGATTTCTACCAAACGACGTGCTAAGCATGCCGATGCTGCTCTTTTTAGCACCTGTGCACGGATTCGTGCGAAAACGCGTTTTAAGCATGCACATGCATCTTTTGGTAGACGAGATTGAAGTTTTCTGC
>NW_027315241.1:0-48015 GCF_023375885.2 Dermacentor andersoni | reverse complement strand
GTTTTCTGCAAAACCACAAGATGTGCATGCAAATGGTGTTTTTTGCAGAACGCGCACGTGGATTTCTACCAAACGACGTGCTAAGCATGCCGATGTTGCTCTTTTTAGCACCCGCGCACGCATTTGTGCGAAAACGCGTTTTAAGCATGCACATGCATCTTTTGGTAGACGCGGATGAAGTTTTCTGCAAAACCACAAGATGTGCATGCAAATGGTGTTTTTTGCAGAACGCGCACGTGGATTTCTACCAAACGACGTGCTAAGCATGCCGATGCTGCTCATTTTAGCACCCGCGCACGGATTTGTACGAAAACGCGTTTTAAGCATACACATGCATCGTTTGGTAGACGCGGATGAAGTTTTCTGCAAAACCACAAGATGTGCATGCAAATGGTGCTTTTTGCAGAACGCGCACGTGGATTTCTACCAAACGACGTGCTAAGCATGCCGATGCTGCTCTTTTTAGCACCCGCGCACGCATTTGTGCAAAAACGCGTTTTAAGCATGCACATGCATCTTTTGGTAGACGCGGATGAAGTTTTCTGCAAAACCACAAGATGTGCATGCAAATGGTGCTTTTTGCAGAACGCGCACGTGGATTTCTACCAAACGACGTGCTAAGCATGCCGATGCTGCTCTTTTCAGCACCCGCGCACGGATTTGTGCGAAAACGCGTTTTAAGCATGCACATGCATCTTTTGGTAGACGCGGATGAAGTTTTCTGCAAAACCACAAGATGTGCATGCAAATGGTGCTTTTGGCAGAACGCGCACGTAGATTTCTACCAAACGACGTGCTAAGCATGCCGCTGCTGCTCTTTTTAGCACCCGCGCACGCATTTGTGCGAAAACGCGTTTTAAGCATGCACATGCATCTTTTGGTAGACGCGGATGATGTTTTCTGCAAAACCACAAGATGTGCATGCAAATGGTGCTTTTTGCAGAACGCGCACGTGGATTTCTACCAAACGACGTGCTAAGCATGCCGATGCTGCTCTTTTTAGCACCCGCGCACGCATTTGTGCGAAAACGCGTTTTAAGCATGCACATGCATCTTTTGGTAGACGCGGATGAAGTTTTCTGCAAAACCACAAGATGTGCATGCAAATGGTGCTTTTTGCAGAACGCGCACGTGGATTTCTACCAAACGACGTGCTAAGCATGCCGATGCTGCTCTTTTTAGGACCCGCGCACGCATTTGTGCGAAAACGCGTTTTAAGCATGCACATGCATCTTTTGGTAGACGCGGATGAAGTTTTCTGCAAAACCACAAGATGTGCATGCAAATGGTGCTTTTTGCAGAACGCGCACGTGGATTTCTACCAAACGACGTGCTAAGCATGCCGATGCTGCTCTTTTTAGCACCCGCGCACGGATTTGTGCGAAAACGCGTTTTAAGCATGCACATGCATCTTTTGGTAGACGCGGATGAAGTTTTCTGCAAAACCACAAGATGTGCATGCAAATGGTGCTTTTGGCAGAACGCGCACGTGGATTTCTACCAAACGACGTGCTAAGCATGCCGATGCTGCTCTTTTTAGCACCCGCGCACGCATTTGTGCGAAAACGCGTTTTAAGCATGCACATGCATCTTTTGGTAGACGCGGATGAAGTTTTCTGCAAAACCACAAGATGTGCATGCAAATGGTGCTTTTGGCAGAACGCGCACGTGGATTTCTACCAAACGACGTGCTAAGCATGCCGATGCTGCTCTTTTTAGCACCCGCGCACGGATTTGTGCGAAAACGCGTTTTAAGCATGCACATGCATCTTTTGTTAGACGCGGATGTAGTTTTCTGCAAAACCACAAGATGTGCATGCACATGCATCTTTTGTTAGACGCGGATGAAGTTTTCTGAAAAACCACAAGATGTGCATGCAAATGGTGCTTTTGGCAGAACGCGCACGTAGATTTCTACCCAACGACGTGCTAAGCATGCCGCTGCTGCTCTTTTTAGCACCCGCGCACGCACTTGTGCGAAAACGCGTTTTAAGCATGCACATGCATCTTTTGGTAGACGCGGATGAAGTTTTCTGCAAAACCACAAGATGTGCATGCAAATGGTGCTTTTTGCAGAACGCGCAGGTGGATTTCTACCAAACGACGTGCTAAGCATGCCGATGCTGCTATTTTTAGCACCCGCGCACGCATTTGTGCGAAAACGCGTTTTAAGCATGCACATGCATCTTTTGGTAGACGCGGATGAAGTTTTCTGCAAAACCACAAGATGTGCATGCAAATGGTGCTTTTTGCAGAACGCGCACGTGGATTTCTACCAAACGACGTGCTAAGCATGCCGATGCTGCTCTTTTTAGCACCCGCGCACGGATTTGTGCGAAAACGCGTTTTAAGCATGCACATGCATCTTTTGGTAGACGCGGATGAAGTTTTCTGCAAAACCACAAGATGTGCATGCAAATGGTGCTTTTAGCAGAACGCGCACGTGGATTTCTACCAAACGACGTGCTAAGCATGCCGATGCTGCTCTTTTTAGCACCCGCGCACGCATTTGTGCGAAAACGCGTTTTAAGCATGCACATGCATCTTTTGGTAGACGCGGATGAAGTTTTCTGCAAAACCACAAGATGTGCATGCAAATGGTGCTTTTTGCAGAACGCGCACGTGGATTTCTACCAAACGACGTGCTAAGCATGCCGATGCTGCTCTTTTCAGCACCCGCGCACGGATTTGTGCGAAAACGCGTTTTAAGCATGCACATGCATCTTTTGGTAGACGCGGATGAAGTTTTCTGCAAAACCACAAGATGTGCATGCAAATGGTGCTTTTGGCAGAACGCGCACGTAGATTTCTACCAAACGACGTGCTAAGCATGCCGCTGCTGCTCTTTTTAGGACCCGCGCACGCATTTGTGCGAAAACGCGTTTTAAGCATGCACATGCATCTTTTGGTAGACGCGGATGAAGTTTTCTGCAAAACCACAAGATGTGCATGCAAATGGTGCTTTTTGCAGAACGCGCACGTGGATTTCTACCAAACGACGTGCTAAGCATGCCGATGCTGCTCTTTTTAGCACCCGCGCACGCATTTGTGCGAAAACGCGTTTTAAGCATGCACATGCATCTTTTGGTAGACGCGGATGAAGTTTTCTGCAAAACCACAAGATGTGCATGCAAATGGTGCTTTTTGCAGAACGCGCACGTGGATTTCTACCAAACGACGTGCTAAGCATGCCGATGCTGCTCATTTTAGCACCCGCGCACGGATTTGTGCGAAAACGCGTTTTAAGCATGCACATGCATCTTTTGGTAGACGCGGATGAAGTTTTCTGCAAAACCACAAGATGTGCATGCAAATGGTGCTTTTTGCAGAACGCGCACGTGGATTTCTACCAAACGACGTGCTAAGCATGCCGATGCTGCTCTTTTTAGCACCCGCGCACGCATTTGTGCGAAAACGCGTTTTAAGCATGCACATGCATCTTTTGGTAGACGCGGATGAAGTTTGCTGCAAAACCACAAGATGTGCATGCAAATGGTGCTTTTTGCAGAACGCGCACGAGGATTTCTACCAAACGACGTGCTAAGCATGCCGATGCTGCTCTTTTTAGCACCCGCGCACGCATTTGTGCGAAAACGTGTTTTAAGCATGCACATGCATCTTTTTGTAGACGCGGATGAAGTTTTCTGCAAAACCACAAGATGTGCATGCAAATGGTGCTTTTTGCAGAACGCGCACGTGGATTTCTACCAAACGACGTGCTAAGCATGCCGATGCTGCTCTTTTTAGCACCCGCGCACGCATTTGTGCGAAAACGCGTTTTAAGCATGCACATGCATCTTTTGGTAGACGCGGATGAAGTTTTCTGCAAAACCACAAGATGTGCATGCAAATGGTGCTTTTGGCAGAACGCGCACGTGGATTTCTACCAAACGACGTGCTAAGCATGCCGATGCTGCTCTTTTTAGCACCCGCGCACGCATTTGTGCGAAAACGCGTTTTAAGCATGCACATGCATCTTTTGGTAGACGCGGATGAAGTTTTCTGCAAAACCACAAGATGTGCATGCAAATGGTGCTTTTGGCAGAACGCGCACGTGGATTTCTACCAAACGACGTGCTAAGCATGCCGATGCTGCTCTTTTTAGCACCCGCGCACGGATTTGTGCGAAAACGCGTTTTAAGCATGCACATGCATCTTTTGGTAGACGCGGTTGAAGTTTTCTGCAAAACCACAAGATGTGCATGCAAATGGTGCTTTTGGCAGAACGCGCACGTAGATTTCTACCCAAAGACGTGCTAAGCATGCCGCTGCTGCTCTTTTTAGCACCCGCGCACGCACTTGTGCGAAAACGCGTTTTAAGCATGCACATGCATCTTTTGGTAGACGCGGATGAAGTTTTCTGCAAAACCACGAGATGTGCATGCAAATGGTGCTTTTTGCAGAACGCGCACGTGGATTTCTACCAAACGACGTGCTAAGCATGCCGATGCTGCTATTTTTAGCACCCGCGCACGCATTTGTGCGAAAACGCGTTTTAAGCATGCACATGCATCTTTTGGTAGACGCGGATGAAGTTTTCTGCAAAACCACAAGATGTGCATGCAAATGGTGCTTTTTGCAGAACGCGCACGTGGATTTCTACCAAACGACGTGCTAAGCATGCCGATGCTACTCTTTTTAGCACCCGCGCACGCATTTGTGCGAAAACGCGTTTTAAGCATGCACATGCATCTTTTGGTAGACGCGGATGAAGTTTTCTGCAAAACCACAAGATGTGCATGCAAATGGTGCTTTTTGCAGAACGCGCACGTGGATTTCTACCAAACAACGTGCTAAGCATGCCGATGCTGCTTTTTTAGCACCCGCGCACGCATTTGTGCAAAAACGCGTTTTAAGCATGCACATGCATCTTTTGGTAGACGCGGATGAAGTTTTCTGCAAAACCACAAGATGTGCATGCAAATGGTGCTTTTGGCAGAACGCGCACGTGGATTTCTACCAAACGACGTGCTAAGCATGCCGATGCTGCTCTTTTTAGCACCCGCGCACGCATTTGTGCGAAAACGCGTTTTAAGCATGCACATGCATCTTTTGGTAGACGCGGATGAAGTTTTCTGCAAAACCACAAGATGTGCATGCAAATGGTGTTTTTTGCAGAACGCGCACGTGGATTTCTACCAAACGACGTGCTAAGCATGCCGATGCTGCTCATTTTAGCACCCGCGCACGGATTTGTGCGAAAACGCGTTTTAAGCATGCACATGCATCGTTTGGTAGACGCGGATGAAGTTTTCTGCAAAACCACAAGATGTGCATGCAAATGGTGCTTTTTGCAGAACGCGCACGTGGATTTCTACCAAACGACGTGCTAAGCATGCCGATGCTGCTCTTTTTAGCACCCGCGCACGCATTTGTGCGAAAACGCGTTTTAAGCATGCACATACATCTTTTGGTAGACGCGGATGAAGTTTTCTGCAAAACCACAAGATGTGCATGCAAATGGTGCTTTTTGCAGAACGCGCACGTGGATTTCTACCAAACGACGTGCTAAGCATGCCGATGCTGCTCTTTTTAGCACCCGCGCACGCATTTGTGCGAAAACGCGTTTTAAGCATGCACATGCATCTTTTGGTAGACGCGGATGAAGTTTTCTGCAAAACCACAAGATGTGCATGCAAATGGTGCTTTTTGCAGAACGCGCACGTGGATTTCTACCAAACGACGTGCTAAGCATGCCGATGCTGCTCTTTTTAGCACCCGCGCACGCATTTGTGCGAAAACGCGTTTTAAGCATGCACATGCATCTTTTGGTAGACGCGGATGAAGTTTTCTGCAAAACCACAAGATGTGCATGCAAATGGTGCTTTTTGCAGAACGCGCACGTGGATTTCTACCAAACAACATGCTAAGCATGCCGATGCTGCTCTTTTTAGCACCCGCGCACGCATTTGTGCGAAAACGCGTTTTAAGCATGCACATGCATCTTTTGGTAGACGCGGATGAAGTTTTCTGCAAAACCACAAGATGTGCATGCAAATGGTGCTTTTTGCAGAACGCGCACGTGGATTTCTACCAAACGACGTGCTAAGCATGCCGATGCTGCTCTTTTTAGCACCCGCGCACGCATTTGTGCGAAAACGCGTTTTAAGCATGCACATGCATCTTTTGGTAGACGCGGATGAAGTTTTCTGCAAAACCACAAGATGTGCATGCAAATGGTGCTTTTTGCAGAACGCGCACGTGGATTTCTACCAAACGACGTGCTAAGCATGCCGATGCTGCTCTTTGTAGCACCCGCGCACGGATTTGTGCGAAAACGCGTTTTAAGCATGCACATGCATCTTTTGGTAGACGCGGATGAAGTTTTCTGCAAAACCACAAGATGTGCATGCAAATGGTGTTTTTTGCAGAACGCGCACGTGGATTTCTACCAAACGACGTGCTAAGCATGCCGATGTTGCTCTTTTTAGCACCCGCGCACGCATTTGTGCGAAAACGCGTTTTAAGCATGCACATGCATCTTTTGGTAGACGCGGATGAAGTTTTCTGCAAAACCACAAGATGTGCATGCAAATGGTGTTTTTTGCAGAACGCGCACGTGGATTTCTACCAAACGACGTGCTAAGCATGCCGATGCTGCTCATTTTAGCACCCGCGCACGGATTTGTACGAAAACGCGTTTTAAGCATACACATGCATCGTTTGGTAGACGCGGATGAAGTTTTCTGCAAAACCACAAGATGTGCATGCAAATGGTGCTTTTTGCAGAACGCGCACGTGGATTTCTACCAAACGACGTGCTAAGCATGCCGATGCTGCTCTTTTTAGCACCCGCGCACGCATTTGTGCAAAAACGCGTTTTAAGCATGCACATGCATCTTTTGGTAGACGCGGATGAAGTTTTCTGCAAAACCACAAGATGTGCATGCAAATGGTGCTTTTTGCAGAACGCGCACGTGGATTTCTACCAAACGACGTGCTAAGCATGCCGATGCTGCTCTTTTCAGCACCCGCGCACGGATTTGTGCGAAAACGCGTTTTAAGCATGCACATGCATCTTTTGGTAGACGCGGATGAAGTTTTCTGCAAAACCACAAGATGTGCATGCAAATGGTGCTTTTGGCAGAACGCGCACGTAGATTTCTACCAAACGACGTGCTAAGCATGCCGCTGCTGCTCTTTTTAGCACCCGCGCACGCATTTGTGCGAAAACGCGTTTTAAGCATGCACATGCATCTTTTGGTAGACGCGGATGATGTTTTCTGCAAAACCACAAGATGTGCATGCAAATGGTGCTTTTTGCAGAACGCGCACGTGGATTTCTACCAAACGACGTGCTAAGCATGCCGATGCTGCTCTTTTTAGCACCCGCGCACGCATTTGTGCGAAAACGCGTTTTAAGCATGCACATGCATCTTTTGGTAGACGCGGATGAAGTTTTCTGCAAAACCACAAGATGTGCATGCAAATGGTGCTTTTTGCAGAACGCGCACGTGGATTTCTACCAAACGACGTGCTAAGCATGCCGATGCTGCTCTTTTTAGGACCCGCGCACGCATTTGTGCGAAAACGCGTTTTAAGCATGCACATGCATCTTTTGGTAGACGCGGATGAAGTTTTCTGCAAAACCACAAGATGTGCATGCAAATGGTGCTTTTTGCAGAACGCGCACGTGGATTTCTACCAAACGACGTGCTAAGCATGCCGATGCTGCTCTTTTTAGCACCCGCGCACGGATTTGTGCGAAAACGCGTTTTAAGCATGCACATGCATCTTTTGGTAGACGCGGATGAAGTTTTCTGCAAAACCACAAGATGTGCATGCAAATGGTGCTTTTGGCAGAACGCGCACGTGGATTTCTACCAAACGACGTGCTAAGCATGCCGATGCTGCTCTTTTTAGCACCCGCGCACGCATTTGTGCGAAAACGCGTTTTAAGCATGCACATGCATCTTTTGGTAGACGCGGATGAAGTTTTCTGCAAAACCACAAGATGTGCATGCAAATGGTGCTTTTGGCAGAACGCGCACGTGGATTTCTACCAAACGACGTGCTAAGCATGCCGATGCTGCTCTTTTTAGCACCCGCGCACGGATTTGTGCGAAAACGCGTTTTAAGCATGCACATGCATCTTTTGTTAGACGCGGATGTAGTTTTCTGCAAAACCACAAGATGTGCATGCACATGCATCTTTTGTTAGACGCGGATGAAGTTTTCTGAAAAACCACAAGATGTGCATGCAAATGGTGCTTTTGGCAGAACGCGCACGTAGATTTCTACCCAACGACGTGCTAAGCATGCCGCTGCTGCTCTTTTTAGCACCCGCGCACGCACTTGTGCGAAAACGCGTTTTAAGCATGCACATGCATCTTTTGGTAGACGCGGATGAAGTTTTCTGCAAAACCACAAGATGTGCATGCAAATGGTGCTTTTTGCAGAACGCGCAGGTGGATTTCTACCAAACGACGTGCTAAGCATGCCGATGCTGCTATTTTTAGCACCCGCGCACGCATTTGTGCGAAAACGCGTTTTAAGCATGCACATGCATCTTTTGGTAGACGCGGATGAAGTTTTCTGCAAAACCACAAGATGTGCATGCAAATGGTGCTTTTTGCAGAACGCGCACGTGGATTTCTACCAAACGACGTGCTAAGCATGCCGATGCTGCTCTTTTTAGCACCCGCGCACGGATTTGTGCGAAAACGCGTTTTAAGCATGCACATGCATCTTTTGGTAGACGCGGATGAAGTTTTCTGCAAAACCACAAGATGTGCATGCAAATGGTGCTTTTAGCAGAACGCGCACGTGGATTTCTACCAAACGACGTGCTAAGCATGCCGATGCTGCTCTTTTTAGCACCCGCGCACGCATTTGTGCGAAAACGCGTTTTAAGCATGCACATGCATCTTTTGGTAGACGCGGATGAAGTTTTCTGCAAAACCACAAGATGTGCATGCAAATGGTGCTTTTTGCAGAACGCGCACGTGGATTTCTACCAAACGACGTGCTAAGCATGCCGATGCTGCTCTTTTCAGCACCCGCGCACGGATTTGTGCGAAAACGCGTTTTAAGCATGCACATGCATCTTTTGGTAGACGCGGATGAAGTTTTCTGCAAAACCACAAGATGTGCATGCAAATGGTGCTTTTGGCAGAACGCGCACGTAGATTTCTACCAAACGACGTGCTAAGCATGCCGCTGCTGCTCTTTTTAGGACCCGCGCACGCATTTGTGCGAAAACGCGTTTTAAGCATGCCCATGCATCTTTTGGTAGACGCGGATGAAGTTTTCTGCAAAACCACAAGATGTGCATGCAAATGGTGCTTTTTGCAGAACGCGCACGTGGATTTCTACCAAAGGACGTGCTAAGCATGCCGATGCTGCTCTTTTTAGCACCCGCGCACGCATTTGTGCGAAAACGCGTTTTAAGCATGCACATGCATCTTTTGGTAGACGCGGATGAAGTTTTCTGCAAAACCACAAGATGTGCATGCAAATGGTGCTTTTTGCAGAACGCGCACGTGGATTTCTACCAAACGACGTGCTAAGCATGCCGATGCTGCTCTTTTTAGCACCCGCGCACGCATTTGTGCGAAAACGCGTTTTAAGCATGCACATGCATCTTTTGGTAGACGCGGATGAAGTTTTCTGCAAAACCACAAGATGTGCATGCAAATGGTGCTTTTTGCAGAACGCGCACGTGGATTTCTACCAAACGACGTGCTAAGCATGCCGATGCTGCTCTTTTTAGCACCCGCGCACGGATTTGTGCGAAAACGCGTTTTAAGCATGCACATGCATCTTTTGGTAGACGCGGATGAAGTTTTCTGCAAAACCACAAGATGTGCATGCAAATGGTGCTTTTGGCAGAACGCGCACGTGGATTTCTACCAAACGACGTGCTAAGCATGCCGATGCTGCTCTTTTTAGCACCCGCGCACGCATTTGTGCGAAAACGCGTTTTAAGCATGCACATGTATCTTTTGGTAGACGCGGATGAAGTTTTCTGCAAAACCAAAGATGTGCATGCAAATGGTGCTTTTTCCAGAACGCGCACGTGGATTTCTACCAAACGACGTGCTAAGCATGCCGATGCTGCTCTTTTTAGCACCCGCGCACGGATTTGTGCGAAAACGCGTTTTAAGCATGCGCATGCATATTTTGGTAGACGCGGATGAAGTTTTCTGCAAAACCACAAGATGTGCATGCAAATGGTGCTTTTGGCAGAACGCGCACGTAGATTTCTACCAAACGACGTGCTAAGCATGCCGCTGCTGCTCTTTTTAGCACCCGCGCACGCATTTGTGCGAAAACGCGTTTTAAGCATGCACATGCATCTTTTGGTAGACGCGGATGAAGTTTTCTGCAAAACCACAAGATGTGCATGCAAATGGTGCTTTTTGCAGAACGCGCACGTGGATTTCTACCAAACGACGTGCTAAGCATGCCGATGCTGCTATTTTTAGCACCCGCGCACGCATTTGTGCGAAAACGCGTTTTAAGCATGCACATGCATCTTTTGGTAGACGCGGATGAAGTTTTCTGCAAAACCACAAGATGTGCATGCAAATGGTGCTTTTTGCAGAACGCGCACGTGGATTTCTACCAAACGACGTGCTAAGCATGCCGATGCTGCTCTTTTTAGCACCCGCGCACGCATTTGTGCGAAAATGCGTTTTAAGCATGCACATGCATCTTTTGGTAGACGCGGATGAAGTTTTCTGCAAAACCACAAGATGTGCATGCAAATGGTGCTTTTTGCAGAACACGCACGTGGATTTCTACCAAACAACGTGCTAAGCATGCCGATGCTGCTCTCTTTGGCACCCGCGCACGCATTTGTGCGAAAACGCGTTTTAAGCATGCACATGCATCTTTTGGTAGACGCGGATGAAGTTTTCTGCAAAACCACAAGATGTGCATGCAAATGGTGCTTTTGGCAGAACGCGCACGTAGATTTCTACCAAACGACGTGCTAAGCATGCCGCTGCTGCTCTTTTTAGGACCCGCGCACGCATTTGTGCGAAAACGCGTTTTAAGCATGCACATGCATCTTTTGGTAGACGCGGATGAAGTTTTCTGCAAAACCACAAGATGTGCATGCAAATGGTGCTTTTTGCAGAACGCGCACGTGGATTTCTACCAAACGACGTGCTAAGCATGCCGATGCTGCTCTTTTTAGCACCCGCGCACGCATTTGTGCGAAAACGCGTTTTAAGCATGCACATGCATCTTTTGGTAGACGCGGATGAAGTTTTCTGCAAAACCACAAGATGTGCATGCAAATGGTGCTTTTTGCAGAACGCGCACGTGGATTTCTACCAAACGACGTGCTAAGCATGCCGATGCTGCTCTTTTTAGCACCCGCGCACGCATTTGTGCGAAAACGCGTTTTAAGCATGCACATGCATCTTTTGGTAGACGCGGATGAAGTTTTCTGCAAAACCACAAGATGTGCATGCAAATGGTGCTTTTTGCAGAACGCGCACGTGGATTTCTACCAAACGACGTGCTAAGCATGCCGATGCTGCTCTTTTTAGCACCCGCGCACGGATTTGTGCGAAAACGCGTTTTAAGCATGCACATGCATCTTTTGGTAGACGCGGATGAAGTTTTCTGCAAAACCACAAGATGTGCATGCAAATGGTGCTTTTGGCAGAACGCGCACGTAGATTTCTACCAAACGACGTGCTAAGCATGCCGCTGCTGCTCTTTTTAGCACCCGCGCACGCATTTGTGCGAAAACGCGTTTTAAGCATGCACATGCATCTTTTGGTAGACGCGGATGAAGTTTTCTGCAAAACCACAAGATGTGCATGCAAATGGTGCTTTTTGCAGAACACGCACGTGGATTTCTACCAAACAACGTGCTAAGCATGCCGATGCTGCTCTCTTTAGCACCCGCGCACGCATTTGTGCGAAAACGCGTTTTAAGCATGCACATGCATCTTTTGGTAGACGCGGATGAAGTTTTCTGCAAAACCACAAGATGTGCATGCAAATGGTGCTTTTGGCAGAACGCGCACGTAGATTTCTACCAAACGACGTGCTAAGCATGCCGCTGCTGCTCTTTTTAGGACCCGCGCACGCATTTGTGCGAAAACGCGTTTTAAGCATGCACATGCATCTTTTGGTAGACGCGGATGAAGTTTTCTGCAAAACCACAAGATGTGCATGCAAATGGTGCTTTTTGCAGAACGCGCACGTGGATTTCTACCAAACGACGTGCTAAGCATGCCGATGCTGCTCTTTTTAGCACCCGCGCACGCATTTGTGCGAAAACGCGTTTTAAGCATGCACATGCATCTTTTGGTAGACGCGGATGAAGTTTTCTGCAAAACCACAAGATGTGCATGCAAATGGTGCTTTTTGCAGAACGCGCACGTGGATTTCTACCAAACGACGTGCTAAGCATGCCGATGCTGCTCTTTTTAGCACCCGCGCACGCATTTGTGCGAAAACGCGTTTTAAGCATGCACATGCATCTTTTGGTAGACGCGGATGAAGTTTTCTGCAAAACCACAAGATGTGCATGCAAATGGTGCTTTTTGCAGAACGCGCACGTGGATTTCTACCAAACGACGTGCTAAGCATGCCGATGCTGCTCTTTTTAGCACCCGCGCACGGATTTGTGCGAAAACGCGTTTTAAGCATGCACATGCATCTTTTGGTAGACGCGGATGAAGTTTTCTGCAAAACCACAAGATGTGCATGCAAATGGTGCTTTTGGCAGAACGCGCACGTGGATTTCTACCAAACGACGTGCTAAGCATGCCGATGCTGCTCTTTTTAGCACCCGCGCACGCATTTGTGCGAAAACGCGTTTTAAGCATGCACATGTATCTTTTGGTAGACGCGGATGAAGTTTTCTGCAAAACCACAAGATGTGCATGCAAATGGTGCTTTTTGCAGAACGCGCACGTGGATTTCTACCAAACGACGTGCTAAGCATGCCGCTGCTGCTCTTTTTAGCACCCGCGCACGCATTTGTGCGAAAACGCGTTTTAAGCATGCACATGCATCTTTTGGTAGACGCGGATGAAGTTTTCTGCAAAACCACAAGATAAGCATGCAAATGGTGCTTTTTGCAGAACGCGCACGTGGATTTCTACTAAACGACGTGCTAAGCATGCCGATGCTGCTATTTTTAGCACCCGCGCACGCATTTGTGCGAAAACGCGTTTTAAGCATGCACATGCATCTTTTGGTAGACGCGGATGAAGTTTTCTGCAAAACCACAAGATGTGCATGCAAATGGTGCTTTTTGCAGAACGCGCACGTGGATTTCTACCAAACGACGTGCTAAGCATGCCGATGCTGCTCTTTTTAGCACCCGCGCACGCATTTGTGCGAAAATGCGTTTTAAGCATGCACATGCATCTTTTGGTAGACGCGGATGAAGTTTTCTGCAAAACCACAAGATGTGCATGCAAATGGTGCTTTTTGCAGAACACGCACGTGGATTTCTACCAAACAACGTGCTAAGCATGCCGATGCTGCTCTCTTTAGCACCCGCGCACGCATTTGTGCGAAAACGCGTTTTAAGCATGCACATGCATCTTTTGGTAGACGCGGATGAAGTTTTCTGCAAAACCACAAGATGTGCATGCAAATGGTGCTTTTGGCAGAACGCGCACGTGGATTTCTACCAAACGACGTGCTAAGCATGCGGATGCTGCTCTTTTTAGCACCCGCGCACGCATTTGTGCGAAAACGCGTTTTAAGCATGCACATGCATCTTTTGGTAGACGCGGATGAAGTTTTCTGCAAAACCACAAGATGTGCATGCAAATGGTGCTTTTGGCAGAACGCGCACGTGGATTTCTACCAAACGACGTGCTAAGCATGCCGATACTGCTCATTTTAGCACCCGCGCACGCATTTGTGCGAAAACGCGTTTTAAGCATGCACATGCATCTTTTGGTAGACGCGGATGAAGTTTTCTGCAAAACCACAAGATGTGCATGCAAATGGTGCTTTTTACAGAACGCGCACGTGGATTTCTACCAAACGACGTGCTAAGCATGCCGATGCTGCTCTTTTTAGCACCCGCGCACGCATTTGTGCGAAAACGCGTTTTAAGCATGCACATGCATCTTTTGGTAGACGCGGATGAAGTTTTCTGCAAAACCACAAGATGTGCATGCAAATGGTGCTTTTTGCAGAACGCGCACGTGGATTTCTACCAAACGACGTGCTAAGCATGCCGATGCTGCTCTTTTTAGCACCCGCGCACGCATTTGTGCGAAAACGCGTTTTAAGCATGCACATGCATTTTTTGGTAGACGCGGATGAAGTTTTCTGCAAAACCACAAGATGTGCATGCAAATGGTGCTTTTTGCAGAACGCGCACGTGGATTTCTACCAAACGACGTGCTAAGCATGCCGATGCTGCTCTTTTTAGCACCCGCGCACGGATTTGTGCGAAAACGCGTTTTAAGCATGCACACGCATCTTTTGGTAGACGCGGATGAAGTTTTCTGCAAAACCACAAGATGTGCATGCAAATGGTGCTTTTAGCAGAACGCGCACGTGGATTTCTACCAAACGACGTGCTAAGCATGCCGATGCTGCTCTTTTTAGCACCCGCGCACGCATTTGTGCGAAAACGCGTTTTAAGCATGCACATGCATCTTTTGGTAGACGCGGATGAAGTTTTCTGCAAAACCACAAGATGTGCATGCAAATGGTGCTTTTTGCAGAACGCGCACGTGGATTTCTACCAAACGACGTGCTAAGCATGCCGATGCTGCTCTTTTTAGCACCCGCGCACGGATTTGTGCGAAAACGCGTTTTAAGCATGCACATGCATCTTTTGGTAGACGCGGATGAAGTTTTCTGCAAAACCACAAGATGTGCATGCAAATGGTGCTTTTGGCAGAACGCGCACGTGGATTTCTACCAAACGACGTGCTAAGCATGCCGATGCTGCTCTTTTTAGCACCCGCGCACGCATTTGTGCGAAAACGCGTTTTAAGCATGCACATGTATCTTTTGGTAGACGCGGATGAAGTTTTCTGCAAAACCACAAGATGTGCATGCAAATGGTGCTTTTTGCAGAACGCGCACGTGGATTTCTACCAAACGACGTGCTAAGCATGCCGATGCTGCTCTTTTTAGCACCCGCGCACGGATTTGTGCGAAAACGCGTTTTAAGCATGCGCATGCATATTTTGGTAGACGCGGATGAAGTTTTCTGCAAAACCACAAGATGTGCATGCAAATGGTGCTTTTGGCAGAACGCGCACGTAGATTTCTACCAAACGACGTGCTAAGCATGCCGCTGCTGCTCTTTTTAGCACCCGCGCACGCATTTGTGCGAAAACGCGTTTTAAGCATGCACATGCATCTTTTGGTAGACGCGGATGAAGTTTTCTGCAAAACCACAAGATGTGCATGCAAATGGTGCTTTTTGCAGAACGCGCACGTGGATTTCTACCAAACGACGTGCTAAGCATGCCGATGCTGCTATTTTTAGCACCCGCGCACGCATTTGTGCGAAAACGCGTTTTAAGCATGCACATGCATCTTTTGGTAGACGCGGATGAAGTTTTCTGCAAAACCACAAGATGTGCATGCAAATGGTGCTTTTTGCAGAACGCGCACGTGGATTTCTACCAAACGACGTGCTAAGCATGCCGATGCTGCTCTTTTTAGCACCCGCGCACGCATTTGTGCGAAAATGCGTTTTAAGCATGCACATGCATCTTTTGGTAGACGCGGATGAAGTTTTCTGCAAAACCACAAGATGTGCATGCAAATGGTGCTTTTTGCAGAACACGCACGTGGATTTCTACCAAACAACGTGCTAAGCATGCCGATGCTGCTCTCTTTAGCACCCGCGCACGCATTTGTGCGAAAACGCGTTTTAAGCATGCACATGCATCTTTTGGTAGACGCGGATGAAGTTTTCTGCAAAACCACAAGATGTGCATGCAAATGGTGCTTTTGGCAGAACGCGCACGTGGATTTCTACCAAACGACGTGCTAAGCATGCCGATGCTGCTCTTTTTAGCACCCGCGCACGCATTTGTGCGAAAACGCGTTTTAAGCATGCACATGCATCTTTTGGTAGACGCGGATGAAGTTTTCTGCAAAACCACAAGATGTGCATGCAAATGGTGCTTTTTGCAGAACGCGCACGTGGATTTCTACCAAACGACGTGCTAAGCATGCCGATGCTGCTCATTTTAGCACCCGCGCACGCATTTGTGCGAAAACGCGTTTTAAGCATGCACATGCATCTTTTGGTAGACGCGGATGAAGTTTTCTGCAAAACCACAAGATGTGCATGCAAATGGTGCTTTTAGCAGAACGCGCACGTGGATTTCTACCAAACGACGTGCTAAGCATGCCGATGCTGCTCTTTTTAGCACCCGCGCACGCATTTGTGCGAAAACGCGTTTTAAGCATGCACATGCATCTTTTGGTAGACGCGGATGAAGTTTTCTGCAAAACCACAAGATGTGCATGCAAATGGTGCTTTTTGCAGAACGCGCACGTGGATTTCTACCAAACGACGTGCTAAGCATGCCGATGCTGCTCTTTTCAGCACCCGCGCACGGATTTGTGCGAAAACGCGTTTTAAGCATGCACATGCATCTTTTGGTAGACGCGGATGAAGTTTTCTGCAAAACCACAAGATGTGCATGCAAATGGTGCTTTTGGCAGAACGCGCACGTAGATTTCTACCAAACGACGTGCTAAGCATGCCGCTGCTGCTCTTTTTAGGACCCGCGCACGCATTTGTGCGAAAACGCGTTTTAAGCATGCACATGCATCTTTTGGTAGACGCGGATGAAGTTTTCTGCAAAACCACAAGATGTGCATGCAAATGGTGCTTTTTGCAGAACGCGCACGTGGATTTCTACCAAACGACGTGCTAAGCATGCCGATGCTGCTCTTTTTAGCACCCGCGCACGCATTTGTGCGAAAACGCGTTTTAAGCATGCACATGCATCTTTTGGTAGACGCGGATGAAGTTTTCTGCAAAACCACAAGATGTGCATGCAAATGGTGCTTTTTGCAGAACGCGCACGTGGATTTCTACCAAACGACGTGCTAAGCATGCCGATGCTGCTCTTTTTAGCACCCGCGCACGCATTTGTGCGAAAACGCGTTTTAAGCATGCACATGCATCTTTTGGTAGACGCGGATGAAGTTTTCTGCAAAACCACAAGATGTGCATGCAAATGGTGCTTTTTGCAGAACGCGCACGTGGATTTCTACCAAACGACGTGCTAAGCATGCCGATGCTGCTCTTTTTAGCACCCGCGCACGGATTTGTGCGAAAACGCGTTTTAAGCATGCACATGCATCTTTTGGTAGACGCGGATGAAGTTTTCTGCAAAACCACAAGATGTGCATGCAAATGGTGCTTTTGGCAGAACGCGCACGTGGATTTCTACCAAACGACGTGCTAAGCATGCCGATGCTGCTCTTTTTAGCACCCGCGCACGCATTTGTGCGAAAACGCGTTTTAAGCATGCACATGTATCTTTTGGTAGACGCGGATGAAGTTTTCTGCAAAACCACAAGATGTGCATGCAAATGGTGCTTTTTGCAGAACGCGCACGTGGATTTCTACCAAACGACGTGCTAAGCATGCCGATGCTGCTCTTTTTAGCACCCGCGCACGGATTTGTGCGAAAACGCGTTTTAAGCATGCACATGCATCGTTTGGTAGACGCGGATGAAGTTTTCTGCAAAACCACAAGATGTGCATGCAAATGGTGCTTTTTGCAGAACGCGCACGTGGATTTCTACCAAACGACGTGCTAAGCATGCCGATGCTGCTCTTTTTAGCACCCGCGCACGCATTTGTGCGAAAACGCGTTTTAAGCATGCACATGCATCTTTTGGTAGACGCGGATGAAGTTTTCTGCAAAACCACAAGATGTGCATGCAAATGGTGCTTTTTACAGAACGCGCACGTGGATTTCTACCAAACGACGTGCTAAGCATGCCGATGCTGCTCTTTTTAGCACCCGCGCACGCATTTGTGCGAAAACGCGTTTTAAGCATGCACATGCATCTTTTGGTAGACGCGGATGAAGTTTTCTGCAAAACCACAAGATGTGCATGCAAATGGTGCTTTTTGCAGAACGCGCACGTGGATTTCTACCAAACGACGTGCTAAGCATGCCGATGCTGCTCTTTTTTGCACCCGCGCACGCATTTGTGCGAAAACGCGTTTTAAGCATGCACATGCATCTTTTGGTAGACGCGGATGAAGTTTTCTGCAAAACCACAAGATGTGCATGCAAATGGTGCTTTTTGCAGAACGCGCACGTGGATTTCTACCAAACGACGTGCTAAGCATGCCGATGCTGCTCTTTTCAGCACCCGCGCACGGATTTGTGCGAAAACGCGTTTTAAGCATGCACATGCATCTTTTGGTAGACGCGGATGAAGTTTTCTGCAAAACCACAAGATGTGCATGCAAATGGTGCTTTTGGCAGAACGCGCACGTAGATTTCTACCAAACGACGTGCTAAGCATGCCGCTGCTGCTCTTTTTAGGACCCGCGCACGCATTTGTGCGAAAACGCGTTTTAAGCATGCACATGCATCTTTTGGTAGACGCGGATGAAGTTTTCTGCAAAACCACAAGATGTGCATGCAAATGGTGCTTTTTGCAGAACGCGCACGTGGATTTCTACCAAACGACGTGCTAAGCATGCCGATGCTGCTCTTTTTAGCACCCGCGCACGCATTTGTGCGAAAACGCGTTTTAAGCATGCACATGCATCTTTTGGTAGACGCGGATGAAGTTTTCTGCAAAACCACAAGATGTGCATGCAAATGGTGCTTTTTGCAGAACGCGCACGTGGATTTCTACCAAACGACGTGCTAAGCATGCCGATGCTGCTCTTTTTAGCACCCGCGCACGCATTTGTGCGAAAACGCGTTTTAAGCATGCACATGCATCTTTTGGTAGACGCGGATGAAGTTTTCTGCAAAACCACAAGATGTGCATGCAAATGGTGCTTTTTGCAGAACGCGCACGTGGATTTCTACCAAACGACGTGCTAAGCATGCCGATGCTGCTCTTTTTAGCACCCGCGCACGGATTTGTGCGAAAACGCGTTTTAAGCATGCACATGCATCTTTTGGTAGACGCGGATGAAGTTTTCTGCAAAACCACAAGATGTGCATGCAAATGGTGCTTTTGGCAGAACGCGCACGTGGATTTCTACCAAACGACGTGCTAAGCATGCCGATGCTGCTCTTTTTAGCACCCGCGCACGCATTTGTGCGAAAACGCGTTTTAAGCATGCACATGTATCTTTTGGTAGACGCGGATGAAGTTTTCTGCAAAACCACAAGATGTGCATGCAAATGGTGCTTTTTGCAGAACGCGCACGTGGATTTCTACCAAACGACGTGCTAAGCATGCCGATGCTGCTCTTTTTAGCACCCGCGCACGGATTTGTGGGAAAACGCGTTTTAGGCATGCGCATGCATATTTTGGTAGACGCGGATGAAGTTTTCTGCAAAACCACAAGATGTGCATGCAAATGGTGCTTTTGGCAGAACGCGCACGTAGATTTCTACCAAACGACGTGCTAAGCATGCCGCTGCTGCTCTTTTTAGCACCCGCGCACGCATTTGTGCGAAAACGCGTTTTAAGCATGCACATGCATCTTTTGGTAGACGCGGATGAAGTTTTCTGCAAAACCACAAGATGTGCATGCAAATGGTGCTTTTTGCAGAACGCGCACGTGGATTTCTACCAAACGACGTGCTAAGCATGCCGATGCTGCTCTTTTTAGCACCCGCGCACGCATTTGTGCGAAAATGCGTTTTAAGCATGCACATGCATCTTTTGGTAGACGCGGATGAAGTTTTCTGCAAAACCACAAGATGTGCATGCAAATGGTGCTTTTTGCAGAACACGCACGTGGATTTCTACCAAACAACGTGCTAAGCATGCCGATGCTGCTCTCTTTAGCACCCGCGCACGCATTTGTGCGAAAACGCGTTTTAAGCATGCACATGCATCTTTTGGTAGACGCGGATGAAGTTTTCTGCAAAACCACAAGATGTGCATGCAAATGGTGCTTTTGGCAGAACGCGCACGTGGATTTCTACCAAACGACGTGCTAAGCATGCCGATGCTGCTCTTTTTAGCGCCCGCGCACGCATTTGTGCGGAAACGCGTTTTAAGCATGCACATGCATCTTTTGGTAGACGCGGATGAAGTTTTCTGCAAAACCACAAGATGTGCATGCAAATGGTGCTTTTGGCAGAACGCGCACGTGGATTTCTACCAAACGACGTGCTAAGCATGCCGATGCTGCTCATTTTAGCACCCGCGCACGCATTTGTGCGAAAACGCGTTTTAAGCATGCACATGCATCTTTTGGTAGACGCGGATGAAGTTTTCTGCAAAACCACAAGATGTGCATGCAAATGGTGCTTTTTACAGAACGCGCACGTGGATTTCTACCAAACGACGTGCTAAGCATGCCGATGCTGCTATTTTTAACACCCGCGCACGCATTTGTGCGAAAACGCGTTTTAAGCATGCACATGCATCTTTTGGTAGACGCGGATGAAGTTTTCTGCAAAACCACAAGATGTGCATGCAAATGGTGCTTTTTGCAGAACGCGCACGTGGATTTCTACCAAACGACGTGCTAAGCATGCTGATGCTGCTCTTTTTAGCACCCGCGCACGCATTTGTGCGAAAACGCGTTTTAAGCATGCACATGCATCTTTTGGTAGACGCGGATGAAGTTTTCTGCAAAACCACAAGATGTGCATGCAAATGGTGTTTTTTGCAGAACGCGCACGTGGATTTCTACCAAACGACGTGCTAAGCATGCCGATGCTGCTCTTTTTAGCACCCGCGCACGCATTTGTGCGAAAACGCGTTTTAAGCATGCACATGCATCTTTTGGTAGACGCGGATGAAGTTTTCTGCAAAACCACAAGCTGTGCATGCAAATGGTGCTTTTTGCAGAACGCGCACGTGGATTTCTACCAAACGACGTGCTAAGCTTGCCGATGCTGCTCTTTTTAGCACCCGCGCACGGATTTGTGCGAAAACGCGTTTTAAGCATGCACATGCATCTTTTGGTAGACGCGGATGAAGTTTTCTGCAAAACCACAAGATGTGCATGCAAATGGTGCTTTTGGCAGAACGCGCACGTGGATTTCTACCAAACGACGTGCTAAGCATGCCGATGCTGCTCTTTTTAGCAACCGCGCACGCATTTGTGCGAAAACGCGTTTTAAGCATGCACATGCATCTTTTGGTAGACGCGGATGAAGTTTTCTGCAAAACCACAAGATGTGCATGCAAATGGTGCTTTTTGCAGAACGCGCACGTGGATTTCTACCAAACGACGTGCTAAGCATGCCGATGCTGCTCTTTTTAGCACCCGCGCACGGATTTGTGCGAAAACGCGTTTTAAGCATGCACATGCATCTTTTGGTAGACGCGGATGAAGTTTTCTGAAAAACCACAAGATGTGCATGCAAATGGTGCTTTTGGCAGAACGCGCACGTAGATTTCTACCAAACGACGTGCTAAGCATGCCGATGCTGCTCTTTTTAGCACCCGCGCACGCATTTGTGCGAAAACGCGTTTTAAGCATGCACATGCATCTTTTGGTAGACGCGGATGAAGTTTTCTGCAAAACCACAAGATGTGCATGCAAATGGTGCTTTTTGCAGAACGCGCACGTGGATTTCTACCAAACGACGTGCTAAGCATGCCGATGCTGCTCTTTTTAGCACCCGCGCACGGATTTGTGCGAAAACGCGTTTTAAGCATGCACATGCATCTTTTGGTAGACGCGGATGAAGTTTTCTGCAAAACCACAAGATGTGCATGCAAATGGTGCTTTTGGCAGAACGCGCACGTGGATTTCTACCAAACGACGTGCTAAGCATGCCGATGCTGCTATTTTTAGCACCCGCGCACGCATTTGTGCGAAAACGCGTTTTAAGCATGCACATGCATCTTTTGGTAGACGCGGATGAAGTTTTCTGCAAAACCACAAGATGTGCATGCAAATGGTGCTTTTGGCAGAACGCGCACGTGGATTTCTACCAAACGACGTGCTAAGCATGCCGATGCTGCTCTTTTTAGCACCCGCGCACGCATTTGTGCGAAAACGCGTTTTAAGCATGCACATGCATCTTTTGGTAGACGCGGATGAAGTTTTCTGCAAAACCACAAGATGTGCATGCAAATGGTGCTTTTTGCAGAACGCGCTCGTGGATTTCTACCAAACGACGTGCTAAGCATGCCGATGCTGCTCTTTTTAGCACCCGTGCACGCATTTGTCCGAAAACGCGTTTTAAGCATGCACATGCATCTTTTGGTAGACGCGGATGAAGTTTTCTGCAAAACCACAAGATGTGCATGCAAATGGTGCTTTTTGCAGAACGCGCACGTGGATTTCTACCAAACGACGTGCTAAGCATGCCGATGCTGCTCTTTTTAGCACCCGCGCACGCATTTGTGCGAAAACGCGTTTTAAGCATGCACATGCATCTTTTGGTAGACGCGGAAAGTTTTCTGCAAAACCACAAGATGTGCATGCAAATGGTGCTTTTGGCAGAACGCGCACGTGGATTTCTACCGAACGACGTGCTAAGCATGCCGATGCTGCTCATTTTAGCACCCGCGCACGCATTTGTGCGAAAACGCGTTTTAAGCATGCACATGCATCTTTTGGTAGACGCGGATGAAGTTTTCTGCAAAACCACAAGATGTGCATGCAAATGGTGCTTTTTACAGAACGCGCACGTGGATTTCTACCAAACGACGTGCTAAGCATGCCGATGCTGCTATTTTTAGCACCCGCGCACGCATTTGTGCGAAAACGCGTTTTAAGCATGCACATGCATCTTTTGGTAGACGCGGATGAAGTTTTCTGCAAAACCACAAGTTGTGCATGCAAATGGTGCTTTTTGCAGAACGCGCACGTGGATTTCTACCAAACGACGTGCTAAGCATGCCGATGCTGCTCTTTTTAGCACCCGCGCACGCATTTGTGCGAAAACGCGTTTTAAGCATGCACATGCATCTTTTGGTAGACGCGGATGAAGTTTTCTGCAAAACCACAAGATGTGCATGCAAATGGTGTTTTTGCAGAACGCGCACGTGGATTTCTACCAAACGACGTGCTAAGCATGCCGATGCTGCTCTTTTTAGCACCCGCGCACGCATTTGTGCGAAAACGCGTTTTAAGCATGCACATGCATCTTTTGGTAGACGCGGATGAAGTTTTCTGCAAAACCACAAGTTGTGCATGCAAATGGTGCTTTTTGCAGAACGCGCACGTGGATTTCTACCAAACGACGTGCTAAGCTTGCCGATGCTGCTCTTTTTAGCACCCGCGCACGGATTTGTGCGAAAACGCGTTTTAAGCATGCGCATGCATATTTTGGTAGACGCGGATGAAGTTTTCTGCAAAACCACAAGATGTGCATGCAAATGGTGCTTTTGGCAGAACGCGCACGTAGATTTCTACCAAACGACGTGCTAAGCATGCCGCTGCTGCTCTTTTTAGCACCCGCGCACGCATTTGTGCGAAAACGCGTTTTAAGCATGCACATGCATCTTTTGGTAGACGCGGATGAAGTTTTCTGCAAAACCACAAGATGTGCATGCAAATGGTGCTTTTTGCAGAACGCGCACGTGGATTTCTACCAAACGACGTGCTAAGCATGCCGATGCTGCTATTTTTAGCACCCGCGCACGCATTTGTGCGAAAACGCGTTTTAAGCATGCACATGCATCTTTTGGTAGACGCGGATGAAGTTTTCTGCAAAACCACAAGATGTGCATGCAAATGGTGCTTTTTGCAGAACGCGCACGTGGATTTCTACCAAACGACGTGCTAAGCATGCCGATGCTGCTCTTTTTAGCACCCGCGCACGCATTTGTGCGAAAATGCGTTTTAAGCATGCACATGCATCTTTTGGTAGACGCGGATGAAGTTTTCTGCAAAACCACAAGATGTGCATGCAAATGGTGCTTTTTGCAGAACACGCACGTGGATTTCTACCAAACAACGTGCTAAGCATGCCGATGCTGCTCTCTTTAGCACCCGCGCACGCATTTGTGCGAAAACGCGTTTTAAGCATGCACATGCATCTTTTGGTAGACGCGGATGAAGTTTTCTGCAAAACCACAAGATGTGCATGCAAATGGTGCTTTTGGCAGAACGCGCACGTGGATTTCTACCAAACGACGTGCTAAGCATGCCGATGCTGCTCTTTTTAGCACCCGCGCACGCATTTGTGCGAAAACGCGTTTTAAGCATGCACATGCATCTTTTGGTAGACGCGGATGAAGTTTTCTGCAAAACCACAAGATGTGCATGCAAATGGTGCTTTTGGCAGAACGCGCACGTGGATTTCTACCAAACGACGTGCTAAGCATGCCGATGCTGCTCATTTTAGCACCCGCGCACGCATTTGTGCGAAAACGCGTTTTAAGCATGCACATGCATCTTTTGGTAGACGCGGATGAAGTTTTCTGCAAAACCACAAGATGTGCATGCAAATGGTGCTTTTTACAGAACGCGCACGTGGATTTCTACCAAACGACGTGCTAAGCATGCCGATGCTGCTCTTTTTAGCACCCGCGCACGCATTTGTGCGAAAACGCGTTTTAAGCATGCACATGCATCTTTTGGTAGACGCGGATGAAGTTTTCTGCAAAACCACAAGATGTGCATGCAAATGGTGCTTTTTGCAGAACGCGCACGTGGATTTCTACCAAACGACGTGCTAAGCATGCCGATGCTGCTCTTTTTAGCACCCGCGCACGCATTTGTGCGAAAACGCGTTTTAAGCATGCACATGCATTTTTTTGGTAGACGCGGATGAAGTTTTCTGCAAAACCACAAGATGTGCATGCAAATGGTGCTTTTTGCAGAACGCGCACGTGGATTTCTACCAAACGACGTGCTAAGCATGCCGATGCTGCTCTTTTTAGCACCCGCGCACGGATTTGTGCGAAAACGCGTTTTAAGCATGCACACGCATCTTTTGGTAGACGCGGATGAAGTTTTCTGCAAAACCACAAGATGTGCATGCAAATGGTGCTTTTAGCAGAACGCGCACGTGGATTTCTACCAAACGACGTGCTAAGCATGCCGATGCTGCTCTTTTTAGCACCCGCGCACGCATTTGTGCGAAAACGCGTTTTAAGCATGCACATGCATCTTTTGGTAGACGCGGATGAAGTTTTCTGCAAAACCACAAGATGTGCATGCAAATGGTGCTTTTTGCAGAACGCGCACGTGGATTTCTACCAAACGACGTGCTAAGCATGCCGATGCTGCTCTTTTTAGCACCCGCGCACGGATTTGTGCGAAAACGCGTTTTAAGCATGCACATGCATCTTTTGGTAGACGCGGATGAAGTTTTCTGCAAAACCACAAGATGTGCATGCAAATGGTGCTTTTGGCAGAACGCGCACGTGGATTTCTACCAAACGACGTGCTAAGCATGCCGATGCTGCTCTTTTTAGCACCCGCGCACGCATTTGTGCGAAAACGCGTTTTAAGCATGCACATGTATCTTTTGGTAGACGCGGATGAAGTTTTCTGCAAAACCACAAGATGTGCATGCAAATGGTGCTTTTTGCAGAACGCGCACGTGGATTTCTACCAAACGACGTGCTAAGCATGCCGATGCTGCTCTTTTTAGCACCCGCGCACGGATTTGTGCGAAAACGCGTTTTAAGCATGCACATGCATCTTTTGGTAGACGCGGATGAAGTTTTCTGCAAAACCACAAGATGTGCATGCAAATGGTGCTTTTTGCAGAACGCGCACGTGGATTTCTACCAAACGACGTGCTAAGCATGCCGATGCTGCTCTTTTTAGCACCCGCGCACGCATTTGTGCGAAAATGCGTTTTAAGCATGCACATGCATCTTTTGGTAGACGCGGATGAAGTTTTCTGCAAAAGCACAAGATGTGCATGCAAATGGTGCTTTTTGCAGAACACGCACGTGGATTTCTACCAAACAACGTGCTAAGCATGCCGATGCTGCTCTCTTTAGCACCCGCGCACGCATTTGTGCGAAAACGCGTTTTAAGCATGCACATGCATCTTTTGGTAGACGCGGATGAAGTTTTCTGCAAAACCACAAGATGTGCATGCAAATGGTGCTTTTGGCAGAACGCGCACGTGGATTTCTACCAAACGACGTGCTAAGCATGCCGATGCTGCTCTTTTTAGCACCCGCGCACGCATTTGTGCGAAAACGCGTTTTAAGCATGCACATGCATCTTTTGGTAGACGCGGATGAAGTTTTCTGCAAAACCACAAGATGTGCATGCAAATGGTGCTTTTGGCAGAACGCGCACGTGGATTTCTACCAAACGACGTGCTAAGCATGCCGATGCTGCTCATTTTAGCACCCGCGCACGCATTTGTGCGAAAACGCGTTTTAAGCATGCACATGCATCTTTTGGTAGACGCGGATGAAGTTTTCTGCAAAACCACAAGATGTGCATGCAAATGGTGCTTTTTACAGAACGCGCACGTGGATTTCTACCAAACGACGTGCTAAGCATGCCGATGCTGCTCTTTTTAGCACCCGCGCACGCATTTGTGCGAAAACGCGTTTTAAGCATGCACATGCATCTTTTGGTAGACGCGGATGAAGTTTTCTGCAAAACCACAAGATGTGCATGCAAATGGTGCTTTTTGCAGAACGCGCACGTGGATTTCTACCAAACGACGTGCTAAGCATGCCGATGCTGCTCTTTTTAGCACCCGCGCACGCATTTGTGCGAAAACGCGTTTTAAGCATGCACATGCATCTTTTGGTAGACGCGGATGAAGTTTTCTGCAAAACCACAAGATGTGCATGCAAATGGTGCTTTTTACAGAACGCGCACGTGGATTTCTACCAAACGACGTGCTAAGCATGCCGATGCTGCTCTTTTTAGCACCCGCGCACGCATTTGTGCGAAAACGCGTTTTAAGCATGCACATGCATCTTTTGGTAGACGCGGATGAAGTTTTCTGCAAAACCACAAGATGTGCATGCAAATGGTGCTTTTTGCAGAACGCGCACGTGGATTTCTACCAAACGACGTGCTAAGCATGCCGATGCTGCTCTTTTTAGCACCCGCGCACGCATTTGTGCGAAAACGCGTTTTAAGCATGCACATGCATTTTTTGGTAGACGCGGATGAAGTTTTCTGCAAAACCACAAGATGTGCATGCAAATGGTGCTTTTTGCAGAACGCGCACGTGGATTTCTACCAAACGACGTGCTAAGCATGCCGATGCTGCTCTTTTTAGCACCCGCGCACGGATTTGTGCGAAAACGCGTTTTAAGCATGCACACGCATCTTTTGGTAGACGCGGATGAAGTTTTCTGCAAAACCACAAGATGTGCATGCAAATGGTGCTTTTAGCAGAACGCGCACGTGGATTTCTACCAAACGACGTGCTAAGCATGCCGATGCTGCTCTTTTTAGCACCCGCGCACGCATTTGTGCGAAAACGCGTTTTAAGCATGCACATGCATCTTTTGGTAGACGCGGATGAAGTTTTCTGCAAAACCACAAGATGTGCATGCAAATGGTGCTTTTTGCAGAACGCGCACGTGGATTTCTACCAAACGACGTGCTAAGCATGCCGATGCTGCTCTTTTTATCACCCGCGCACGGATTTGTGCGAAAACGCGTTTTAAGCATGCACATGCATCTTTTGGTAGACGCGGATGAAGTTTTCTGCAAAACCACAAGATGTGCATGCAAATGGTGCTTTTGGCAGAACGCGCACGTGGATTTCTACCAAACGACGTGCTAAGCATGCCGATGCTGCTCTTTTTAGCACCCGCGCACGCATTTGTGCGAAAACGCGTTTTAAGCATGCACATGTATCTTTTGGTAGACGCGGATGAAGTTTTCTGCAAAACCACAAGATGTGCATGCAAATGGTGCTTTTTGCAGAACGCGCACGTGGATTTCTACCAAACGACGTGCTAAGCATGCCGATGCTGCTCTTTTTAGCACCCGCGCACGGATTTGTGCGAAAACGCGTTTTAAGCATGCACATGCATCTTTTGGTAGACGCGGATGAAGTTTTCTGCAAAACCACAAGATGTGCATGCAAATGGTGCTTTTTGCAGAACGCGCACGTGGATTTCTACCAAACGACGTGCTAAGCATGCCGATGCTGCTCTTTTTAGCACCCGCGCACGCATTTGTGCGAAAATGCGTTTTAAGCATGCACATGCATCTTTTGGTAGACGCGGATGAAGTTTTCTGCAAAACCACAAGATGTGCATGCAAATGGTGCTTTTTGCAGAACACGCACGTGGATTTCTACCAAACAACGTGCTAAGCATGCCGATGCTGCTCTCTTTAGCACCCGCGCACGCATTTGTGCGAAAACGCGTTTTAAGCATGCACATGCATCTTTTGGTAGACGCGGATGAAGTTTTCTGCAAAACCACAATATGTGCATGCAAATGGTGCTTTTGGCAGAACGCGCACGTGGATTTCTACCAAACGACGTGCTAAGCATGCCGATGCTGCTCTTTTTAGCACCCGCGCACGCATTTGTGCGAAAACGCGTTTTAAGCATGCACATGCATCTTTTGGTAGACGCGGATGAAGTTTTCTGCAAAACCACAAGATGTGCATGCAAATGGTGCTTTTTGCAGAACGCGCACGTGGATTTCTACCAAACGACGTGCTAAGCATGCCGATGCTGCTCTTTTTAGCACCCGCGCACGCATTTGTGCGAAAACGCGTTTTAAGCATGCACATGCATCTTTTGGTAGACGCGGATGAAGTTTTCTGCAAAACCACAATAAGTGCATGCAAATGGTGCTTTTTGCAGAACGCGCACGTGGATTTCTACCAAACGATGTGCTAAGCTTGCCGATGCTGCTTTTTTTAGCACCCGCGCACGGATTTGTGCGAAAACGCGTTTTAAGCATGCACATGCATCTTTTGGTAGACGCGGATGAAGTTTTCTGCAAAACCACAAGATGTGCATGCAAATGGTGCTTTTGGCAGAACGCGCACGTGGATTTCTACCAAACGACGTGCTAAGCATGCCGATGCTGCTCTTTTTAGCACCCGCGCACGCATTTGTGCGAAAACGCGTTTTAAGCATGCACATGCATCTTTTGGTAGACGCGGATGAAGTTTTCTGCAAAACCACAAGATGTGCATGGAAATGGTGCTTTTTGCAGAACGCGCTCGTGGATTTCTACCAAACGACGTGCTAAGCATGCCGATGCTGCTCTTTTTAGCACCCGCGCACGCATTTGTCCGAAAACGCGTTTTAAGCATGCACATGCATCTTTTGGTAGACGCGGATGAAGTTTTCTGCAAAACCACAAGATGTGCATGCAAATGGTGCTTTTTGCAGAACGCGCACGTGCATTTCTACCAAACGACGTGCTAAGCATGCCGATGCTGCTCTTTTTAGCACCCGCGCACGGATTTGTGCGAAAACGCGTTTTAAGCATGCACATGCATCTTTTGGTAGACGCGGATGAAGTTTTCTGCAAAACCACAAGATGTGCATGCAAATGGTGCTTTTGGCAGAACGCGCACGTGGATTTATACCAAACGACGTGCTAAGCATGCCGATGCTGCTCTTTTTAGCACCCGCGCACGCATTTGTGCGAAAACGCGTTTTAAGCATGCACATGCATCTTTTGGTAGACGCGGATGAAGTTTTCTGCAAAACCACAAGATGTGCATGCAAATGGTGCTTTTTGCAGAACGCGCACGTGGATTTCTACCAAACGACGTGCTAAGCATGCCGATGCTGCTCTTTTTAGCACCCGCGCACGCATTTGTGCGAAAACGCGTTTTAAGCATGCACATGCATCTTTTGGTAGACGCGGATGAAGTTTTCTGTAAAACCACAAGATGTGCATGCAAATGGTGCTTTTTGCAGAACGCGCACGTGGATTTCTACCAAACGACGTGCTAAGCATGCCGATGCTGCTCTTTTTAGCACCCGCGCACGCATTTGTGCGAAAACGCGTTTTAAGCATGCACATGCATCTTTTGGTAGACGCGGATGAAGTTTTCTGCAAAACCACAAGATGTGCATGCAAATGGTGCTTTTTGCAGAACGCGCACGTGGATTTCTACCAAACGACGTGCTAAGCATGCCGATGCTGCTCTTTTTAGCACCCGCGCACGGATTTGTGCGAAAACGCGTTTTAAGCATGCACATGCATCTTTTGGTAGACGCGGATGAAGTTTTCTGCAAAACCACAAGATGTGCATGCAAATGGTGCTTTTGGCAGAACGCGCACGTGGATTTCTACCAAACGACGTGCTAAGCATGCCGATGCTTCTCTTTTTAGCACCCGCGCACGCATTTGTGCGAAAACGCGTTTTAAGCATGCACATGCATCTTTTGGTAGACGCGGATGAAGTTTTCTGCAAAACCACAAGATGTGCATGCAAATGGTGCTTTGGCAGAACGCGCACGTAGTTTTCTACCAAACGACGTGCTAAGCATGCCGATGCTGCTCTTTTTAGCACCCGCGCACGCATTTGTGCGAAAACGCGTTTTAAGCATGCACATGCATCTTTTGGTAGACGCGGATGAAGTTTTCTGCAAAACCACAAGATGTGCATGCAAATGGTGCTTTTTGCAGAACGCGCACGTGGATTTCTACCAAACGACGTGCTAAGCATGCCGATGCTGCTCTTTTTAGCACCCGCGCACGGATTTGTGCGAAAACGCGTTTTAAGCATGCACATGCATCTTTTGGTAGACGCGGATGAAGTTTTCTGCAAAACCACAAGATGTGCATGCAAATGGTGCTTTTGGCAGAACGCGCACGTGGATTTCTACCAAACGACGTGCTAAGCATGCCGATGCTGCTCTTTTTAGCACCCGCGCACGCATTTGTGCGAAAACGCGTTTTAAGCATGCACATGCATCTTTTGGTAGACGCGGATGAAGTTTTCTGCAAAACCACAAGATGTGCATGCAAATGGTGCTTTTTGCAGAACGCGCACGTGGATGTCTACCAAACGACGTGCTAAGCATGCCGATGCTGCTCTTTTCAGCACCCGCGCACGGATTTGTGCGAAAACGCGTTTTAAGCATGCACATGCATCTTTTGGTAGACGCGGATGAAGTTTTCTGCAAAACCACAAGATGTGCATGCAAATGGTGCTTTTGGCAGAACGCGCACGTAGATTTCTACCAAACGACGTGCTAAGCATGCCGCTGCTGCTCTTTTTAGCACCCGCGCACGCATTTGTGCGAAAACGCGTTTTAAGCATGCACATGCATCTTTTGGTAGACGCGTATGATGTTTTCTGCAAAACCACAAGATGTGCATGCAAATGGTGCTTTTTGCAGAACGCGCACGTGGATTTCTACCAAACGACGTGCTAAGCATGCCGATGCTGCTCTTTTTAGCACCCGCGCACGCATTTGTGCGAAAACGCGTTTTAAGCATGCACATGCATCTTTTGGTAGACGCGGATGAAGTTTTCTGCAAAACCACAAGATGTGCATGCAAATGGTGCTTTTTGCAGAACGCGCACGTGGATTTCTACCAAACGACGTGCTAAGCATGCCGATGCTGCTCTTTTTAGCACCCGCGCACGCATTTGTGCGAAAACGCGTTTTAAGCATGCACATGCATATTTTGGTAGACGCGGATGAAGTTTTCTGCAAAACCACAAGATGTGCATGCAAATGGTGCTTTTTGCAGAACGCGCACGTGGATTTCTACCAAACGACGTGCTAAGCATGCCGATGCTGCTCTTTTTAGCACCCGCGCACGGATTTGTGCGAAAACGCGTTTTAAGCATGCACATGCATCTTTTGGTAGACACGGATGAAGTTTTCTGCAAAACCACAAGATGTGCATGCAAATGGTGCTTTTGGCACAACGCGCACGTGGATTTCTACCAAACGACGTGCTAAGCATGCCGATGCTGCTCTTTTTAGCACCCGCGCACGCATTTGTGCGAAAACGCGTTTTAAGCATGCACATGCATCTTTTGGTAGACGCGGCTGAAGTTTTCTGCAAAACCACAAGATGTGCATGCAAATGGTGCTTTTTGCAGAACGCGCACGTGGATTTCTACCAAACGACGTGCTAAGCATGCCGATGCTGCTCTTTTTAGCACCCGCGCACGGATTTGTGCGAAAACGCGTTTTAAGCATGCACATGCATCTTTTGGTAGACGCGGATGAAGTTTTCTGCAAAACCACAAGATGTGCATGCAAATGGTGCTTTTGGCAGAACGCGCACGTAGATTTCTACCAAACGACGTGCTAAGCATGCCGCTGCTGCTCTTTTTAGCACCCGCGCACGCATTTGTGCGAAAACGCGTTTTAAGCATGCACATGCATCTTTTGGTAGACGCGGATGAAGTTTTCTGCAAAACCACAAGATGTGCATGCAAATGGTGCTTTTTGCAGAACGCGCACGTGGATTTCTACCAAAACGACGTGCTAAGCATGCCGATGCTGCTCTTTTTAGCACCCGCGCACGCATTTGTGCGAAAACGCGTTTTAAGCATGCACATGCATCTTTTGGTAGACGCGGATGAAGTTTTCTGCACAACCACAAGATGTGCATGCAAATGGTGCTTTTTGCAGAACGCGCACGTGGATTTCTACCAAACGATGTGCTAAGCTTGCCGATGCTGCTCTTTTTAGCACCCCGCGCACGGATTTGTGCGAAAACGCGTTTTTAAGCATGCACATGCATCTTTTGGTAGACGCGGATGAAGTTTTCTGCAAAACCACAAGATTGTGCATGCAAATGGTGCTTTTGGCAGAACGCGCACGTGGATTTCTACCAAACGACGTGCTAAGCATGCCGATGCTGCTCTTTTTAGCACACGCGCACGCATTTGTGCGAAAACGCGTTTTAAGCATGCACATGCATCTTTTGGTAGACGCGGATGAAGTTTTCTGCAAAACCACAAGATGTGCATGCAAATGGTGCTTTTTGCAGAACGCGCTCGTGGATTTCTACCAAACGACGTGCTAAGCATGCCGATGCTGCTCTTTTTAGCACCCGCGCACGCATTTGTCCGAAAACGCGTTTTAAGCATGCACATGCATCTTTTTGGTAGACGCGGATGAAGGTTTCTGCAAAACCACAAGATGTGCATGCAAATGGTGCTTTTTGCAGAACGCGCACGTGGATTTCTACCAAACGACGTGCTAAGCATGCCGATGCTGCTCTTTTTAGCACCCGCGCACGGATTTGTGCGAAAACGCGTTTTAAGCATGCACATGCATCTTTTGGTAGACGCGGATGAAGTTTTCTGCAAAACCACAAGATGTGCATGCAAATGGTGCTTTTGGCAAAACGCGCACGTGGATTTATACCAAACGACGTGCTAAGCATGCCGATGCTGCTCTTTTTAGCACCCGCGCACGCATTTGTGCGAAAACGCGTTTTAAGCATGCACATGCATCTTTTGGTAGACGCGGATGAAGTTTTCTGCAAAACCACAAGATGTGCATGCAAATGGTGCTTTTTGCAGAACGCGCACGTGGATTTCTACCAAACGACGTGCTAAGCATGCCGATGCTGCTCTTTTTAGCACCCGCGCACGCATTTGTGCGAAAACGCGTTTTAAGCATGCACATGCATCTTTTGGTAGACGCGGATGAAGTTTTCTGCAAAACCACAAGATGTGCATGCAAATGGTGCTTTTTGCAGAACGCGCACGTGGATTTCTACCAAACGACGTGCTAAGCATGCCGATGCTGCTCATTTTAGCACCCGCGCACGGATTTGTGCGAAAACGCGTTTTAAGCATGCACATGCATCTTTTGGTAGACGCGGATGAAGTTTTCTGCAAAACCACAAGATGTGCATGCAAATGGTGCTTTTTGCAGAACGCGCACGTGGATTTCTACCAAACGACGTGCTAAGCATGCCGATGCTGCTCTTTTTAGCACCCGCGCACGCATTTGTGGCGAAAACGCGTTTTAAGCATGCACATGCATCTTTTGGTAGACGCGGATGAAGTTTTCTGTAAAACCACAACATGTGCATGCAAATGGTGCTTTTTGCAGAACGCGCACGTGGATTTCTACCAAACGACGTGCTAAGCATGCCGACGCTGCTCTTTTTAGCACCCGCGCACGCATTTGTGCGAAAACGCGTTTTAAGCATGCACATGCATCTTTTGGTAGACGCGGATAAAGTTTTCTGCAAAACCACAAGATGTGCATGCAAATGGTGCTTTTTGCAGAACGCGCACGTGGATTGTCTACCAAACGACGTGCTAAGCATGCCGATGCTGCTCTTTTTAGCACCCGCGCACGGATTTGTGCGAAAACGCGTTTTAAGCATGCACATGCATCTTTGGTAGACGCGGATGAAGTTTTCTGCAAAACCACAAGATGTGCATGCAAATGGTGCTTTTGGCAGAACGCGCACGTGGATTTCTACCAAACGACGTGCTAAGCATGCCGATGCTGCTCTTTTTAGCACCCGCGCACGCAATTTGTGCGAAAACGCGTTTTAAGCATGCACATGCATCTTTTGGTAGACGCGGATGAAGTTTTCTGCAAAACCACAAGATGTGCATGCAAATGGTGCTTTTTGCAGAACGCGCACGTGGATGTCTACCAAACGACGTGCTAAGCATGCCGATGCTGCTCTTTTCAGCACCCGCGCACGGATTTGTGCGAAAACGCGTTTTAAGCATGCACATGCATCTTTTGGTAGACGCGGATGAAGTTTTCTGCAAAACCACAAGATGTGCATGCAAATGGTGCTTTTGGCAGAACGCGCACGTAGATTTCTACCAAACGACGTGCTAAGCATGCCGCTGCTGCTCTTTTTAGCACCCGCGCACGCATTTGTGCGAAAACGCGTTTTTAAGCATGCACATGCATCTTTTGGTAGACGCGGATGAAGTTTTCTGCAAAACCACAAGATGTGCATGCAAATGGTGCTTTTTGCAGAACGCGCACGTGGATTTCTACCAAACGACGTGCTAAGCATGCCGATGCTGCTCTTTTTAGCACCCGCGCACGCATTTGTGCGAAAACGCGTTTTAAGCATGCACATGCATATTTTGGTAGACGCGGATGAAGTTTTCTGCAAAACCACAAGATGTGCATGCAAATGGTGCTTTTTGCAGAACGCGCACGTGGATTTCTACCAAACGACGTGCTAAGCATGCCGATGCTGCTCTTTTTAGCACCCGCGCACGGATTTGTGCGAAAACGCGTTTTAAGCATGCACATGCATCTTTTGGTAGACACGGATGAAGTTTTCTGCAAAACCACAAGATGTGCATGCAAATGGTGCTTTTGGCACAACGCGCACGTGGATTTTCTACCAAACGACGTGCTAAGCATGCCGATGCTGCTCTTTTTAGCACCCGCGCACGCATTTGTGCGAAAACGCGTTTTAAGCATGCACATGCATCTTTTGGTAGACGCGGCTGAAGTTTTCTGCAAAACCACAAGATGTGCATGCAAATGTGCTTTTTGCAGAACGCGCACGTGGATTTCTACCAAACGACGTGCTAAGCATGCCGATGCTGCTCTTTTTAGCACCCCGCGCACGGATTTGTGCGAAAAACGCGTTTTAAGCATGCACATGCATCTTTTGGTAGACGCGGATGAAGTTTTCTGCAAAACCACAAGATGTGCATGCAAATGGTGCTTTTGGCAGAACGCGCACGTAGATTTCTACCAACGACGTGCTAAGCATGCCGCTGCTGCTCTTTTTAGCACCCGCGCACGCATTTGTGCGAAAACGCGTTTTAAGCATGCACATGCATCTTTTGGTAGACGCGGATGAAGTTTTCTGCAAAACCACAAGATGTGCATGGAAATGGTGCTTTTTGCAGAACGCGCACGTGGATTTCTACCAAACGACGTGCTAAGCATGCCGATGCTGCTATTTTTTAGCACCCGCGCACGCATTTGTGCGAAAACGCGTTTTAAGCATGCACATGCATCTTTTGGTAGACGCGGATGAAGTTTTCTGCAAAACCACAAGATGTGCATGCAAATGGTGCTTTTTGCAGAACGCGCACGTGGATTTCTACCAAACGACGTGCTAAGCATGCCGATGCTGCTCTTTTTAGCACCCGCGCACGCATTTGTGCGAAAACGCGTTTTAAGCATGCACATGCATCTTTTGGTAGACGCGGATGAAGTTTTCTGCAAAACCACAAGATGTGCATGCAAATGGTGCTTTTTGCAGAACGCGCACGTGGATTTCTACCAAACAACGTGCTAAGCATGCCGATGCTGCTCTTTTTAGCACCCGCGCACGCATTTGTGCGAAAACGCGTTTTAAGCATGCACATGCATCTTTTGGTAGACGCGGATGAAGTTTTCTGCAAAAGCACGAGATGTGCATGCAAATGGTGCTTTCGGCAGAACGCGCACGTGGATTTCTACCAAACGACGTGCTAAGCATGCCGATGCTGCTCTTTTTAGCACCCGCGCACGCATTTGTGCGAAAACGCGTTTTAAGCATGCACATGCATCTTTTGGTAGACGTGATGAAGTTTTCTGCAAAACCACAAGATGTGCATGCAAATGGTTGCTTTTTGCAGAACGCGCACGTGGATTTCTACCAAACGACGTGCTAAGCATGCCGATGCTGCTCTTTTTAGCACCCGCGCACGCATTTGTGCGAAAACGCGTTTTAAGCATGCACATGCATCTTTTGGTAGACGCGGATGAAGTTTTCTGCAAAACCACAAGATGTGCATGCAAATGGTGCTTTTTGCAGAACGCGCACGTGGATTTCTACCAAACGACGTGCTAAGCATGCCGATGCTGCTCTTTTTAGCACCCGCGCACGCATTTGCGCGAAAACGCGTTTTAAGCATGCACATGCATCTTTGGTAGACGCGGATGAGTTTTCTGTAAAACCACAAGATGTGCATGCAAATGGTGCTTTTTGCAGAACGCGCACGTGGATTTCTACCAAACGACGTGCTAAGCATGCCGATGCTGCTCTTTTTAGCACCCGCGCACGGATTTGTGCGAAAACGCGTTTTAGGCATGCACATGCATCTTTTGGTAGACGCGGATGAAGTTTTCTGCAAAACCACAAGATGTGCATGCAAATGGTGCTTTTGGCAGAACGCGCACGTGGATTTCTACCAAACGACGTGCTAAGCATGCCGATGCTGCTCTTTTTAGCACCCGCGCACGCATTTGTGCGAAAACGCGTTTTAAGCATGCACATGCATCTTTTGGTAGACGCGGATGAAGTTTTCTGCAAAACCACAAGATGTGCATGCAAATGGTGCTTTTTGCAGAACGCGCACGTGGATTTCTACCAAATGACGTGCTAAGCATGCCGATGCTGCTCTTTTTAGCACCCGCGCACGCATTTGTGCGAAAACGCGTTTTAAGCATGCACATGCATCTTTTGGTAGACGCGGATGAAGTTTTCTGCAAAACCACAAGATGTGCATGCAAATGGTGCTTTTTGCAGAACGCGCACGTGGATTTCTACAAACGACGTGCTAAGCATGCCGATGCTGCTCTTTTTAGCACCCGCGCACGCATTTGCGCGAAAACGCGTTTTAAGCATGCACATGCATCTTTTGGTAGACGCGGATGAAGTTTTCTGCAAAACCACAAGATGTGCATGCAAATGGTGCTTTTGGCAGAACGCGCACGTAGATTTCTACCAAACGACGTGCTAAGCATGCCGCTGCTGCTCTTTTTAGCACCCGCGCACGCATTTGTGCGAAAACGCGTTTTAAGCATGCACATGCATCTTTTCGTAGACGCGGATGAAGTTTTCTGCAAAACCACAAGATGTGCATGCAAATGGCGCTTTTTGCAGAACGCGCACGTGGATTTCTACCAAATGACGTGCTAAGCATGCAGATGCTGCTCTTTTAGCACCCGCGCACGCATTTGTGCGAAAACGCGTTTTAAGCATGCACATGCATCTTTTGGTAGACGCGGATGAAGTTTTCTGCAAAACCACAAGATGTGCATGCAAATGGTGCTTTTTGCAGAACGCGCACGTGGATTTCTACCAACGACGTGCTAAGCATGCCGATGCTGCTCTTTTCAGCACCCGCGCACGGATTTGTGCGAAAACGCGTTTTAAAGCATGCACATGCATCTTTTGGTAGACGCGGATGAAGTTTTCTGCAAAACCACAAGATGTGCATGCAAATGGTGCTTTTGGCAGAACGCGCACGTAGATTTCTACCAAACGACGTGCTAAGCATGCCGCTGCTGCTCTTTTTAGCACCCGCGCACGCATTTGTGCGAAAACGCGTTTTAAGCATGCACATGCATCTTTTCGTAGACGCGGATGAAGTTTTCTGCAAAACCACAAGATGTGCATGCAAATGGTGCTTTTTGCAGAACGCGCACGTGGATTTCTACCAAATGACGTGCTAAGCATGCCGATGCTGCTCTTTTTAGCACCCGCCCACGCATTTGTGCGAAAACGCGTTTTAAGCATGCACATGCATCTTTTGGTAGACGCGGATGAAGTTTTCTGCAAAACCACAAGATGTGCATGCAAATGCTGCATTTTGCAGAACGCGCACGTGGATTTCTACCAAACGACGTGCTAAGCATGCCGATGCTGCTCTTTTTAGCACCCGCGCACGGATTTGTGCGAAAACGCGTTTTAAGCATGCACATGCATCTTTTGGTAGACGCGGATGAAGTTTTCTGCAAAACCACAAGATGATGCATGCAAATGGTGCTTTTGGCAGAACGCGCACGTGGATTTCTACCAAACGACGTGCTAAGCATGCCGATGCTGCTCTTTTTAGCACCCGCGCACGCATTTGTGCGAAAACGCGTTTTAAGCATGCACATGCATCTTTTGGTAGACGCGGATGAAGTTTTCTGCAAAACCACAAGATGTGCAAGCAAATGGTGCTTTTTGCAGAACGCGCACGTGGATTTCTACCAAATGACGTGCTAAGCATGCCGATGCTGCTCTTTTTAGCACCCGCGCACACATTTGTGCGAAAACCGCGTTTTAAGCATGCACATGCATCTTTTGGTAGACGCGGATGAAGTTTTCTGCAAAACCACAAGATGTGCATGCAAATGGTGCTTTTTGCAGAACGCGCACGTGGATTTCTACCAAACGACGTGCTAAGCATGCCGATGCTGCTCTTTTTAGCACCCGCGCACGCATTTGCGCGAAAACGCGTTTTAAGCATGCACATGCATCTTTTTGGTAGACGCGGATGAAGTTTTCTGCAAAGCCACAAGATGTGCATGCAAATGGTGCTTTTGGCAGAACGCGCACGTAGATTTCTACCAAACGACGTGCTAAGCATGCCGCTGCTGCTCTTTTTAGCACCCGCGCACGCATTTGTGCGAAAACGCGTTTTAAGCATGCACATGCATCTTTTCGTAGACGCGGATGAAGTTTTCTGCAAAACACAAGATGTGCATGCAAATGGTGCTTTTTGCAGAACGCGCACGTGGATTTCTACCAAATGACGTGCTAAGCATGCCGATGCTGCTCTTTTTAGCACCCGCGCACGCATTTGTGCGAAAACGCGTTTTAAGCATGCACATGCATCTTTTGGTAGACGCGGATGAAGTTTTCTGCAAAACAACAAGATGTGCATGCAAATGGTGCTTTTTGCAGAACGCGCACGTGGATTTCTACCAAACGACGTGCTAAGCATGCCGATGCTGCTCTTTTCAGCACCCGCGCACGGATTTGTGCGAAAACGCGTTTTAAGCATGCACATGCATCTTTTGGTAGACGCGGATGAAGTTTTCTGCAAAACCACAAGATGTGCATGCAAATGGTGCTTTTGGCAGAACGCGCACGTAGATTTCTACCAAACGACGTGCTAAGCATGCCGCTGCTGCTCTTTTTAGCACCCGCGCACGCATTTGGGCGAAAACGCGTTTTAAGCATGCACATGCATCTTTTCGTAGACGCGGATGAAGTTTTCTGCAAAACCACAAGATGTGCATGCAAATGGTGCTTTTTGCAGAACGCGCACGTGGATTTCTACCAAATGACGTGCTAAGCATGCCGATGCTGCTCTTTTAGCACCCGCCCACGCATTTGTGCGAAAACGCGTTTTAAGCATGCACATGCATCTTTTGGTAGACGCGTATGATGTTTTCTGCAAAACCACAAGATGTGCATGCAAATGGTGCTTTTTGCAGAACGCGCACGTGGATTTCTACCAAACGACGTGCTAAGCATGCCGATGCTGCTCTTTTTAGCACCCGCGCACGCATTTGTGCGAAAACGCGTTTTAAGCATGCACATGCATCTTTTGGTAGACGCGGATGAAGTTTTCTGCAAAACCACAAGATGTGCATGCAAATGGTGCTTTTTGCAGAACGCGCACGTGGATTTCTACCAAACGACGTGCTAAGCATGCGATGCTGCTCTTTTTAGCACCCGCGCACGCATTTGTGCGAAAACGCGTTTTAAGCATGCACATGCATATTTTGGTAGACGCGGATGAAGTTTTCTGCAAAACCACAAGATGTGCATGCAAATGGTGCTTTTTGCAGAACGCGCACGTGGATTTCTACCAAACGACGTGCTAAGCATGCCGATGCTGCTCTTTTTAGCACCCGCGCACGGATTTGTGCGAAAACGCGTTTTAAGCATGCACATGCATCTTTTGGTAGACACGGATGAAGTTTTCTGCAAAACCACAAGATGTGCATGATCTGTCTCGCGTGTGTTGCACAACGCGCACGTGGATTTCTACCAAACGACGTGCTAAGCATGCCGATGCTGCTCTTTTTAGCACCCGCGCACGCATTTGTGCGAAAACGCGTTTTAAGCATGCACATGCATCTTTTGGTAGACGCGGCTGAAGTTTTCTGCAAAACCACAAGATGTGCATGCAAATGGTGCTTTTTGCAGAACGCGCACGTGGATTTCTACCAAACGACGTGCTAAGCATGCCGATGCTGCTCTTTTTAGCACCCGCGCACGGATTTGTGCGAAAACGCGTTTTTAAGCATGCACATGCATCTTTTGGTAGACGCGGATGAAGTTTTCTGCAAAACCACATGTGCATGCAAATGGTGCTTTTGGCAGAACGCGCACGTAGATTTCTACCAAACGACGTGCTAAGCATGCCGCTGCTGCTCTTTTTAGCACCCGCGCACGCATTTGTGCGAAAACGCGTTTTAAGCATGCACATGCATCTTTTGGTAGACGCGGTATGAAGTTTTCTGCAAAACCACAAGATGTGCATGGAAATGGTGCTTTTTGCAGAACGCGCACGTGGATTTCTACCAAACGACGTGCTAAGCATGCCGATGCTGCTATTTTTAGCACCCGCGCACGCATTTGTGCGAAAACGCGTTTTAAGCATGCACATGCATCTTTTGGTAGACGCGGATGAAGTTTTCTGCAAAACCACAAGATGTGCATGCAAATGGTGCTTTTTGCAGAACGCGCACGTGGATTTCTACCAAACGACGTGCTAAGCATGCCGATGCTGCTCTTTTTAGCACCCGCGCACGCATTTGTGCGAAAACGCGTTTTAAGCATGCACATGCATCTTTTGGTAGACGCGGGATGAAGTTTTCTGCAAAACCACAAGATGTGCATGCAAATGGTGCTTTTTGCAGAACGCGCACGTGGATTTCTACCAAACAACGTGCTAAGCATGCCGATGCTGCTCTTTTTAGCACCCGCGCACGCATTTGTGCGAAAACGCGTTTTAAGCATGCACATGCATCTTTTGGTAGACGCGGATGAAGCTTTCTGCAAAACCACGAGATGTGCATGCAAATGGTGCTTTCGGCAGAACGCGCACGTGGATTTCTACCAAACGACGTGCTAAGCATGCCGATGCTGCTCTTTTTAGCACCCGCGCACGCATTTGTGCGAAAACGCGTTTTTAAGCATGCACATGCATCTTTTGGTAGACGTGGATGAAGTTTTCTGCAAAAACCACAAGATGTGCATGCAAATGGTGCTTTTTGCAGAACGCGCACGTGGATTTCTACCAAACGACGTGCTAAGCATGCCGATGCTGCTCTTTTTAGCACCCGCGCACGCATTTGTGCGAAAACGCGTTTTAAGCATGCACATGCATCTTTGGTAGACGCGGATGAAGTTTTCTGCAAAACCACAATATGTGCATGCAAATGGTGCTTTTTGCAGAACGCGCACGTGGATTTCTACCAAACGACGTGCTAAGCATGCCGATGCTGCTCTTTTTAGCACCCGCGCACGCATTTGCGCGAAAACGCGTTTTAAGCATGCACATGCATCTTTTGGTAGACGCGGATGAAGTTTTCTGTAAAACCACAAGATGTGCATGCAAATGGTGCTTTTGCAGAACGCGCACGTGGATTTCTACCAAACGACGTGCTAAGCATGCCGATGCTGCTCTTTTTAGCACCCGCGCACGGATTTGTGCGAAAAACGCGTTTTAAGCATGCACATGCATCTTTTGGTAGACGCGGATGAAGTTTTCTGCAAAACCACAAGATGTGCATGCAAATGGTGCTTTTGGCAGAACGCGCACGTGGATTTCTACCAAACGACGTGCTAAGCATGCCGATGCTGCTCTTTTTAGCACCCGCGCACGCATTTGTGCGAAAACGCGTTTTAAGCATGCACATGCATCTTTTGGTAGACGCGGATGAAGTTTTCTGCAAAACCTCAAGATGTGCATGCAAATGGTGCTTTTTGCAGAACGCGCACGTGGATTTCTACCAAATGACGTGCTAAGCATGCCGATGCTGCTCTTTTTAGCACCCGCGCACGCATTTGTGCGAAAACGCGTTTTAAGCATGCACATGCATCTTTTGGTAGACGCGGATGAAGTTTTCTGCAAAACCACAAGATGTGCATGCAAATGGTGCTTTTTGCAGAACGCGCACGTGGATTTCTACCAAACGACGTGCTAAGCATGCCGATGCTGCTCTTTTTAGCACCCGCGCACGCATTTGCGCGAAACGCGTTTTAAGCATGCACATGCATCTTTTGGTAGACGCGGATGAAGTTTTCTGCAAAACCACAAGATGTGCATGCAAATGGTGCTTTTGGCAGAACGCGCACGTAGATTTCTACCAAACGACGTGCTAAGCATGCCGCTGCTGCTCTTTTTAGCACCCGCGCACGCATTTGTGCGAAAACGCGTTTTAAGCATGCACATGCATCTTTTCGTAGACGCGGATGAAGTTTTCTGCAAAACCACAAGATGTGCATGCAAATGGCGCTTTTTGCAGAACGCGCACGTGGATTTCTACCAAATGACGTGCTAAGCATGCCGATGCTGCTCTTTTTAGCACCCCGCGCACGCATTTGTGCGAAAACGCGTTTTAAGCATGCACATGCATCTTTTGGTAGACGCGGATGAAGTTTTCTGCAAAACCACAAGATGTGCATGCAAATGGTGCTTTTTGCAGAACGCGCACGTGGATTTCTACCAAACGACGTGCTAAGCATGCCGATGCTGCTCTTTTCAGCACCCGCGCACGGATTTGTGCGAAAACGCGTTTTAAGCATGCACATGCATCTTTTGGTAGACGCGGATGAAGTTTTCTGCAAAACCACAAGATGTGCATGCAAATGGTGCTTTTGGCAGAACGCGCACGTAGATTTCTACCAAACGACGTGCTAAGCATGCCGCTGCTGCTCTTTTTAGCACCCGCGCACGCATTTGTGCGAAAACGCGTTTTAAGCATGCACATGCATCTTTTCGTAGACGCGGATGAAGTTTTCTGCAAAACCACAAGATGTGCATGCAAATGGTGCTTTTTGCAGAACGCGCACGTGGATTTCTACCAAATGACGTGCTAAGCATGCCGATGCTGCTCTTTTTAGCACCCGCCCACGCATTTGTGCGAAAACGCGTTTTAAGCATGCACATGCATCTTTTGGTAGACGCGGATGAAGTTTTCTGCAAAACCACAAGATGTGCATGCAAATGCTGCTTTTTGCAGAACGCGCACGTGGATTTCTACCAAACGACGTGCTAAGCATGCCGATGCTGCTCTTTTTAGCACCCGCGCACGGATTTGTGCGAAAACGCGTTTTAAGCATGCACATGCATCTTTTGGTAGACGCGGATGAAGTTTTCTGCAAAACCACAAGATGTGCATGCAAATGGTGCTTTTGGCAGAACGCGCACGTGGATTTCTACCAAACGACGTGCTAAGCATGCCGATGCTGCTCTTTTTAGCACCCGCGCACGCATTTGTGCGAAAACGCGTTTTAAGCATGCACATGCATCTTTTGGTAGACGCGGATGAAGTTTTCTGCAAAACCACAAGATGTGCATGCAAATGGTGCTTTTTGCAGAACGCGCACGTGGATTTCTACCAAACGACGTGCTAAGCATGCCGATGCTGCTCTTTTTAGCACCCGCGCACGCATTTGTGCGAAAACGCGTTTTAAGCATGCACATGCATCTTTTGGTAGACGCGGATGAAGTTTTCTGCAAAACCACAAGATGTGCATGCAAATGGTGCTTTTTGCAGAACGCGCACGTGGATTTCTACCAAACAACGTGCTAAGCATGCCGATGCTGCTCTTTTTAGCACCCGCGCACGCATTTGTGCGAAAACGCGTTTTAAGCATGCACATGCATCTTTTGGTAGACGCGGATGAAGTTTTCTGCAAAACCACGAGATGTGCATGCAAATGGTGCTTTCGGCAGAACGCGCACGTGGATTTCTACCAAACGACGTGCTAAGCATGCCGATGCTGCTCTTTTTAGCACCCGCGCACGCATTTGTGCGAAAACGCGTTTTAAGCATGCACATGCATCTTTTGGTAGACGTGGATGAAGTTTTCTGCAAAACCACAAGATGTGCATGCAAATGGTGCTTTTTGCAGAACGCGCACGTGGATTTCTACCAAACGACGTGCTAAGCATGCCGATGCTGCTCTTTTTAGCACCCGCGCACGCATTTGTGCGAAAACGCGTTTTAAGCATGCACATGCATCTTTTGGTAGACGCGGATGAAGTTTTCTGCAAAACCACAAGATGTGCATGCAAATGGTGCTTTTTGCAGAACGCGCACGTGGATTTCTACCAAACGACGTGCTAAGCATGCCGATGCTGCTCTTTTTAGCACCCGCGCACGCATTTGCGCGAAAACGCGTTTTAAGCATGCACATGCATCTTTTGGTAGACGCGGATGAAGTTTTCTGTAAAACCACAAGATGTGCATGCAAATGGTGCTTTTTGCAGAACGCGCACGTGGATTTCTACCAAACGACGTGCTAAGCATGCCGATGCTGCTCTTTTTAGCACCCGCGCACGGATTTGTGCGAAAACGCGTTTTAAGCATGCACATGCATCTTTTGGTAGACGCGGATGAAGTTTTCTGCAAAACCACAAGATGTGCATGCAAATGGTGCTTTTGGCAGAACGCGCACGTGGATTTCTACCAAACGACGTGCTAAGCATGCCGATGCTGCTCTTTTTAGCACCCGCGCACGCATTTGTGCGAAAACGCGTTTTAAGCATGCACATGCATCTTTTGGTAGACGCGGATGAAGTTTTCTGCAAAACCTCAAGATGTGCATGCAAATGGTGCTTTTTGCAGAACGCGCACGTGGATTTCTACCAAATGACGTGCTAAGCATGCCGATGCTGCTCTTTTTAGCACCCGCGCACGCATTTGTGCGAAAACGCGTTTTTAAGCATGCACATGCATCTTTTGGTAGACGCGGATGAAGTTTTCTGCAAAACCACAAGATGTGCATGCAAATGGTGCTTTTTGCAGAACGCGCACGTGGATTTCTACCAAACGACGTGCTAAGCATGCCGATGCTGCTCTTTTAGCACCCGCGCACGCATTTGCGCGAAAACGCGTTTTAAGCATGCACATGCATCTTTTGGTAGACGCGGATTGAAGTTTTCTGCAAAACCACAAGATGTGCATGCAAATGGTGCTTTTGGCAGAACGCGCACGTAGATTTCTACCAAACGACGTGCTAAGCATGCCGCTGCTGCTCTTTTTAGCACCCGCGCACGCATTTGTGCGAAAACGCGTTTTAAGCATGCACATGCATCTTTTCGTAGACGCGGATGAAGTTTTCTGCAAAACCACAAGATGTGCATGCAAATGGCGCTTTTTGCAGAACGCGCACGTGGATTTCTACCAAATGACGTGCTAAGCATGCCGATGCTGCTCTTTTTAGCACCCGCGCACGCATTTGTGCGAAAACGCGTTTTAAAGCATGCACATGCATCTTTTGGTAGACGCGGATGAAGTTTTCTGCAAAACCACAAGATGTGCATGCAAATGGTGCTTTTTGCAGAACGCGCACGTGGATTTCTACCAAACGACGTGCTAAGCATGCCGATGCTGCTCTTTTCAGCACCCGCGCACGGATTTGTGCGAAAAACGCGTTTTAAGCATGCACATGCATCTTTTGGTAGACGCGGATGAAGTTTTCTGCAAAACCACAAGATGTGCATGCAAATGGTGCTTTTGGCAGAACGCGCACGTAGATTTCTACCAAACGACGTGCTAAGCATGCCGCTGCTGCTCTTTTTAGCACCCGCGCACGCATTTGTGCGAAAACGCGTTTTAAGCATGCACATGCATCTTTTCGTAGACGCGGATGAAGTTTTCTGCAAAACCACAAGATGTGCATGCAAATGGTGCTTTTTGCAGAACGCGCACGTGGATTTCTACCAAATGACGTGCTAAGCATGCCGATGCTGCTCTTTTTAGCACCCGCCCACGCATTTGTGCGAAAACGCGTTTTAAGCATGCACATGCATCTTTTGGTAGACGCGGATGAAGTTTTCTGCAAAACCACAAGATGTGCATGCAAATGGTGCTTTTGGCAGAACGCGCACGTGGATTTCTACCAAACGACGTGCTAAGCATGCCGATGCTGCTCTTTTTAGCACCCGCGCACGCATTTGTGCGAAAACGCGTTTTAAGCATGCACATGCATCTTTTGGTAGACGCGGATGAAGTTTTCTGCAAAACCACAAGATGTGCATGCAAATGGTGCTTTTTGCAGAACGCGCACGTGGATTTCTACCAAATGACGTGCTAAGCATGCCGATGCTGCTCTTTTTAGCACCCGCGCACGCATTTGTGCGAAAACGCGTTTTAAGCATGCACATGCATCTTTTGGTAGACGCGGATGAAGTTTTCTGCAAAACCACAAGATGTGCATGCAAATGGTGCTTTTTGCAGAACGCGCACGTGGATTTCTACCAAACGACGTGCTAAGCATGCCGATGCTGCTCTTTTTAGCACCCGCGCACGCATTTGCGCGAAAACGCGTTTTAAGCATGCACATGCATCTTTTGGTAGACGCGGATGAAGTTTTCTGCAAAACCACAAGATGTGCATGCAAATGGTGCTTTTGGCAGAACGCGCACGTAGATTTCTACCAAACGACGTGCTAAGCATGCCGCTGCTGCTCTTTTTAGCACCCGCGCACGCATTTGTGCGAAAACGCGTTTTTAAGCATGCACATGCATCTTTTCGTAGACGCGGATGAAGTTTTCTGCAAAACCACAAGATGTGCATGCAAATGGTGCTTTTTGCAGAACGCGCACGTGGATTTCTACCAAATGACGTGCTAAGCATGCCGATGCTGCTCTTTTTAGCACCCGCGCACGCATTTGTGCGAAAACGCGTTTTAAGCATGCAACATGCATCTTTTGGTAGACGCGGATGAAGTTTTCTGCAAAACAACAAGATGTGCATGCAAATGGTGCTTTTTGCAGAACGCGCACGTGGATTACTACCAAACGACGTGCTAAGCATGCCGATGCTGCTCTTTTCAGCACCCGCGCACGGATTTGTGCGAAAACGCGTTTTAAGCATGCACATGCATCTTTTGGTAGACGCGGATGAAGTTTTCTGCAAAACCACAAGATGTGCATGCAAATGGTGCTTTTGGCAGAACGCGCACGTAGATTTCTACCAAACGACGTGCTAAGCATGCCGCTGCTGCTCTTTTTAGCACCCGCGCACGCATTTGGGCGAAAACGCGTTTTTAAGCATGCACATGCATCTTTTCGTAGACGCGGATGAAGTTTTCTGCAAAACCACAAGATGTGCATGCAAATGGTGCTTTTTGCAGAACGCGCACGTGGATTTCTACCAAATGACATCTGTCTCGCGTGTG
>NW_027315240.1:0-48028 GCF_023375885.2 Dermacentor andersoni | reverse complement strand
ACACACGCGAGACAGATTACTTGGTGACGGCTTTGGTGCCCTCGGACACGGCGTGTTTGGCCAGCTCGCCGGGCAACAGCAGACGCACGGCAGTCTGGATCTCCCGGCTCGTGATGGTCGAGCGCTTGTTGTAGTGAGCCAGACGGGACGACTCCGCGGCGATACGCTCGAAGATGTCGTTCACGAAGCTGTTCATGATAGACATGGCCTTGCTGGAGACTCCAGTGTCCGGGTGCACCTGCTTCAGCACCTTGTAGATATAGATGGAGAAGCTCTCCTTCCTGCGGCGCTTCTTCTTCTTCTTGTCGGTGGCGCGCACGTTCTTCTGCGCCTTGCCGGCCTTCTTCACGGCCTTACCGCTGGGCTGGGGAGGCATCGCACCGTTGTGAGTAGCCGAGCAAACGAGATCGGAATACGCGCGACCGGTCGCGCGCGCCCCGTTTTTATCGCGGGAGGGTGGTGTTCACGCGACCTCGCATATCCGCGCGCGCCATTGGTCCGCGCGGCCTCTCTCCCTTTCCCTCGCGCTTTCCTTTGGGACCGGCGGCGGCGACAGCGGCGAAGGCACTACGAGCACGGCTCAAATCGCTCACAGATCGCGACTGCGTCAGTCGTGCGTTTCTCTGTCTCACTCTACGCATCAGCAGCACCAGCATGTCCGGACGCGGCAAAGGCGGCAAGGCGAAGGGCAAGAGCAAGACGCGTTCCAGCCGCGCGGGTCTCCAGTTCCCCGTGGGCCGTATCCACCGTCTCCTGCGCAAGGGAAACTACGCCGAGCGCGTCGGAGCGGGCGCTCCCGTCTACCTCGCGGCCGTCCTCGAGTACCTGGCTGCCGAAGTGCTCGAGCTCGCTGGCAACGCGGCTCGTGACAACAAGAAGACCAGGATCATCCCCCGCCACCTGCAGCTCGCCATCCGCAACGACGAGGAGCTGAACAAGCTGCTCTCCGGCGTGACGATCGCGCAGGGCGGCGTCTTGCCCAACATCCAAGCTGTGCTTCTCCCAAAGAAGACCGAGAAGAAGGCGTAAGCGAGCAGCTCCCAGCCGCCGGACTACAGTCGCGCTCGTCGCACAACCCAACGGTCCTTGTCAGGACCACCGAAATGCGTGTGACGGCAGGGTTTTGCTTGGCAATCCCGTTCTCTGCGCCCGTTTCCCTCTGTTTGAATTAGCGCAACCGTGCCTGTTGAACTGACGCTGCTGCTAGCTAGCTGGCATGTCAGTGCACGAATGTAGATAGAAAGCGAGCTTCAGGGTGTCCGGGGGCGCACAGGGACGAGCCTCACTGCAAGTAGCGTACGATTCGCGTAGTGGAATGTGATAGGCGATCGGGCCCTTGAAAACAAACAAAAAATGGCCCATATCCGCAACCAGCATGCACTTATGAGCCAGGCAGGTATGCATGAGGAACGTGAACAAACGCATGCATGGCATACCAATACACAAAAGCTTGCACGCAACATCGGCCGCATTAATTTCGTCTTCGTGCGCGGCTTCTTCGCATGAATGCGCGAACCGTTTTGCAACGAACGCGCATTTTGTTTCTTTTTTTTTTTCCTCTCTCTCGTCTTGCTCGAGCGCGCGCAATACTTACCATATGCATCCGAAACGAGGCACCACCTCGCACCGGCAGCTCACCACAGACACACACACAGAGAAAAAATATTGATAATAAAAAATAACAACAAAACAGACAGACCGAGAGGGTACGGTTGGAGTACGTGGTCTCGCGTGCTCCCGTGGCCGAAGCAAACATGTAGGTGGTCCTGAGAAGGACCGTTTTGTGTTGCTTGCCTGACCGAGGCTGCGGCGCAGACAGCGGCCGAACCGAACTTAGGCGCGCTCGCCACGGATGCGCCGGGCCAGCTGGATGTCCTTCGGCATGATGGTAACGCGCTTGGCGTGGATGGCGCACAGGTTGGTGTCCTCGAAGAGACCGACCAGGTAGGCCTCGCTGGCCTCCTGAAGGGCCATCACAGCCGAACTCTGGAATCGGAGGTCGGTCTTGAAATCCTGAGCGATTTCCCTCACCAAGCGCTGGAACGGCAGCTTGCGGATGAGAAGTTCGGTCGACTTCTGGTAGCGGCGAATTTCACGAAGGGCCACGGTCCCAGGCCTGTACCGATGCGGTTTCTTAACCCCACCTGTGGCAGGTGCACTCTTGCGAGCAGCCTTGGTAGCAAGCTGCTTACGCGGAGCCTTCCCACCGGTGCTCTTACGGGCGGTTTGCTTGGTCCTGGCCATGGCGAACGGAGCGAGCGTCCGAAGTCGTCGACTGCCGGAGTGAAAATGACCCCTGCGCCGCGCGCGTCGTGCTTCGCCGCACTACTCTTCTCCTCTCCAACTCACCCGCCGATTGGCCAGCGCCAGCGCAGCCGTCTCGGGCGGTGCGGCGCACGCCGCCGCCGCCGTTCGCCAGGATGCTGGAGGAGGCACGTTTTCGCGCGGGCGCCTTGTTCGCGGCTAAGGAAAGCACATTCGCAGGCGGTTTAATTGAGTTTAAACACGACAGCATGCTGCGCTGTTCTCTTTCGTTTCAGCCAACACCACAATCTCGCTTATACCGCCGCGCGTCGTGAATTGCCAGTGCCGAGTGTGAGACCACACCACTAATCTCGACAGTGGTTAGCGCTCCACGCCCAACGCCATGGGAGCTGTTATCGCGATCTGCGCGCGACGGAGATGGGTGTGCATGTTTAGGCTACATTATTGCTTGTTCACTGCATTGCTTTGATCATGCTGCTGCTCGTTTCACGAACTACAAGTGCGCGCCACGGTGCCTTCTCGAGGGGCAACTACATCGTGGTGTGGCCGCACTCGGCAGCAAACCCTCTCGCATATGCAGACATGCCAGTACCACACTTTCCCGTCCACGCATTGAAGAACGCGAGGCCCGCATTCGCATCGCAAGATTAACGACAAACTTACGTATGGTCTACCAGCACCACTTCAGAGTTACAGAGAAAACGATGTACTTCCGCTCTAAGAGCGAATTTGGAATACAATATTGACAGGTGTTGAACGCGCGTTAGGAGACACGTTAGGAGCATCAACCAACGCTTCGCAGGCGCGACCCCAAGCACGGCTTCCGCGTGCCACGTATTCGGTACACAGTTTTCGCACTTGCAAGGTTTTGACAAACAATCATCAAACGCAACACTTTGCTCTATACAGAGCGTACATTTCGTCAGCTAGCTTTTTCGATTGCATTCCCGCACGCAACTTCGCCACAGGATCGACGGCGTTGTTGTCATGTTATAGCGAAGCTCCAGCTCGGCAGCCGCCGGCAGAAATCTATTTCCTCGCCAACTAACGCACCGAATTTGGTGCGCCTAATTGCGTGTAAAAGAAAACGTTCAAATCGCGCGCCTGCAACAGCGCAATTTTCAACTGATGCCGAGCTCTTCCTCATTTTTTTAATTATTCTCAGTGATTGTGGAAAACTGTGAAATGGAAGAGAGGAAAAAAAAAAAGAGCAGTTCAAGTGTGCGCTTTAAAGCTCCGTCGCGCAGCAATGGAACCGGATTTGGAAATTCTGTTAATTGCACAAGGCGATATGTATAAAGGGAACACAATTTATACGCCTCGATAAGATATACCATTCATGCGTGAGTATGACTTTTACAATACCTTCATAGACATGAGAGGCGTTTTCGATGGGATGAAAATTTTTAGACAGAACTTGCGTTAGTTGTTGTGTGCAATTCACACGATCGCGGTACCGATTTGTATTGTTGAGATATGAAACTTTGTACTTCTTAACCTGCCAGTACTCGTGCATTATGGAAGGAAAAAAAGAAACGTCACCGCACCACCACACGTTTTTCTCACATGCAACAAGCTTCGTTTACATGGCTGCATTAGTTCTCTCGTGACAACCCGTTGTTTTCTCTTGGGTGTGTTCCGATGCATTACTTGGAGTTCACCTCCGAGCTACACGCACGACCCGTATGACCTCATTGCGCACTGTGTACGCCTTGCTTCGTCCTCGGCTATTCCCTTTGCACGCACATGCCAGTGAGTTCACAGTAGCAATCCATACATAAACAAGAGAAAAGAAATAACCAAAAGTGCCGAGTTTCTTCAAAGTAAGCGGCCCGTACATTTTCTCCGGCTGCTCCTTCCCCATTTGTTTACCTGTTGAGCCATCATCTCGCTTTGCTATACGTCAAGGCCATAGGCGCACACATTTCCCGGCGGCTTCGTGGGAGAAATGTAAAATAATTGGCGCGAGCTTGGCTTTCATTAAACGCAACACGAATGCGAAATCCGTGCGATGGCGACGGCCGGCGCGTGTCAGTTTCTCTTACCTTCGCGTGCCAATACATGCGACATGAGTGAGGGAGCAGCCGGTTCAAATTCGGAATCTTTCTGTACAGCAGCTTTCACATTTACGATTTTCCAGGGATGCAGCGGCAAGAGGTAGTCTTGTGCACTTTGGCGCTTCCACGCAATGACATTACGCAACCGCCTTACAGCGCATAAATACGCGTGGCACAAACTGCCAAAAGGACAAATGTTCACACGTAGGACAGGAGGCTCCATCTGGCGGCGAAGAGTTCGACAAATACGCGATGCACCGCTCAAATCGCCAAGCGGGCGGCCGCTCGTCTCCCGCTTGGCATGCACAAATACGTTGCTCGAAAAAGTTTGTTTTCTTTAAACGCAGCGCATGTCCAGCGCCCGCTTCCTTACCGATCTAAGTATATGGCGCGAACAAGGTCGCCCAGCATCACCTACGCGCACGCATGACGAAAGAGCGAGTCGTATACAAATAACGAGAGAAAATGAGCCTGCACTGTGAAAGCATATTTCTGTCTAGGCAAGCACACTTCACCGCTCTGCTCCTGTATTTTATTTTCCTCTTGTTTTGGGCGACTCGGGGGTGCATTGGCTTGCAAGAACCACATTGACCTCGAACCAACTGCTTATCACCTATAGCGCGCGCATAAGAAATCCCCCTGTGCACGAGTATTACAGACAACAGCACCAATGAAAACAGCACGCCCCTCGGTGTCTACCGCGCGCACCCTCGTCCACTTGAATACAACGCAGTGAGCCCGGTTCTAGCGACAGCTACCTAGCTAATCTCCTCACCTTTCCATTCATTTGCGTCGCTCAAAAGAGTTACGCAATTGTGAATCGCACGGTGGCAGTCCACGGCCGCCCATCGCGCATGCAACAACCACAAGGCTAGACGAGGGACACGACGGGCGCTCAGCTCGTAGGCCAAGAGGACTGGCACATTATTGTTTCTCCGACGCAAACCAACGAAGCCGTGCGAATGCAGCTCAGAATGCAGCTCAGGCTCGCTCATTTAACGCTTGCACTGGAGAGAACAAATAACTGCTGTCTGTAGAAAACTCGCTTTCAGCTGTTACACACTGGCCCGTGCCGGGCAATATTTTCCTCGTGCTTTGCTTCGTTGCATATCCACACGAGCTATTGCTGTGAAATATGGGGCCTTACTTAACTTAAGTGTGCCCGCTGACCGCCACGCTCGGCGTATGTAACCGAGTGCTGCCGCCCGGCTCATACTCTTCTCCAAGGGAGTAGAAGAAGCGAGCCACTTCAAAGCGACAAAATGCGCATCGACGAGCTTACGATTACCTTTCTTTTAATCATCATGCCACTCTGGCTGGCTCAACAAGGGTCCAACCAAAGGCGACAACTGAGCTGCACGAACGACCGGCACGTCGCAACTAGGACACGCTGAGGGCGGGCGAAATGGCAGCAACACAACACGCAGTGGCGAGCGCAAATGCAATCGAGCAGAGCTCGCCTTGCGAGGGCGAAAAACTATGCTACCACGCCTTATGAATACACGCGGTTGCGCTCGCTCACCTGACCAAGTTCACCGCGCGTGTCTCGTACGGCCGAACGCGAGATAATGGCGTGCAAAAGAGGGTTAACGGAGCAGGAGATCGCAAATCCTGCGCATCACTGCCGAAGCACCAAGTGGGTAGCCCTGAAGAGGGCTGTTGGGTTCTTCAGAGGAGCTGATGCGCTGCTTGCAGACGACGTCGCGCACGCGCGCTGCTTAGCCTCCGAAACCGTAGAGGGTGCGGCCCTGACGCTTGAGGGCATACACAACGTCCATGGCGGTCACGGTCTTGCGCTTGGCGTGCTCAGTGTAGGTGACGGCGTCCCGAATCACGTTCTCGAGGAACACCTTGAGCACACCGCGTGTCTCCTCGTAGATCAGGCCGGAGATACGCTTGACACCGCCACGGCGAGCGAGGCGACGGATGGCAGGCTTGGTGATGCCTTGGATGTTGTCACGCAACACCTTACGATGACGCTTCGCGCCACCCTTGCCGAGCCCCTTGCCGCCCTTGCCACGTCCAGACATCTCGGCTGTTGCTGCTGCTTCGGAGCGAGTCAGGAAAGCGAATGCCGCGTCCTTGCGCCGCGACTGAGCGACGAAGCCGCGCCGCAAAAAAGAGGGCGAGGAGGATGAACGCGCGCCGATTGGCTCCCGGGCAGCGCGGCCTCTCTTCGCGAGTGAGTCGCTGGTTGCTGCACTGAGCCCTGCTTAGGCCACGCACTGAGTTCAAGACAAGTGGCCTCGCAACACAATCGCAGAGTTTACTTTTGTTTTTCTTATGTTGTCTCTTTTTGGGCATTCCACACTGCAACGTAGGCTGATGTTCAACCAGCCTCCCTTCTTATTTTGCTCAACTCGCCAAGGGAAAAACAAACGTGTCAACAATGTTATTGTGGTATGTTGCACGCACTCACTGCTCGTGTCGCGCCCCAGGAACAAGTTTATTGTGTTCTCATAATTGTGATTACTCGTTCTATTCACCGTTAGCTCGGCTACGCTTGCAAGTGCACCCTGGTCATTGCCGCAAAGCACACCGCGCGCACAACTTCAAACTCAGCCACGCCAACACGGTTCGCTTGATCACTAGTCGCAAAACAGGGCGCGCTCATGCTCCGCTCGCCTCAGGCGTTTCAAATTTCGCACGCAGGCACCGCTGACTGGTGCCCACACGACCGTCAAATTTCGTCGCGATAGCTTACGTAGCCTCGCAGATAGCGTCAGCGAAATCAGCCTAAGACGCGCGCGCGAGCCAAATTCAGCATTCTAGGGGACGGAAGAGAGCGAGGGCAGTGCTGGCGGCGCTCCGACCTCCTCCCTCTCCCATCGCGCCCAGCCCGTACGAAGGCAGCTACGCAGGACGCGCGCGCAACCGCTATGCAGTATGCGGAGAGCCGCGCGCATCTCTCCTTTTTCCACTTCAAATTACCACTACATTTGTAATAACAGCGTAAAATTTCCCTTACGCGCTGCTGCTTCGTGAACGTGCTAACGCATTTCCGCTCGCCAGCCACTGCTACAGCGATGCGGCGCTGACAGCACGCGGCTCTAAATTTCAGTCCGGAGCACTGCTCTATACGTGCGGCCGGCCGCCGAGTGGGCATTCTAGCACACGCAGCGACCGACGACATTAGTTCTAGCAGCCATAGAGGCACACCTCGGGACCCGCAAATGCGCGTCGACCGAAAATAAGAAATAAAATGTGAAAAAACGGACGAGGGCTGCCTGCTTTTAAAACTTACGCTACATCAGAATTAAGTAAATGTGCAGCAACGACCGCCTCATCAGCCTAGGTGTGCGAAACACGCGCCGTGGCAATTAGTGCAGGCGAACGTGGCCGCTCGCGCGGAGTCGGCTCACGCGCCCTATACTCGCTTTGTTTGTGTTGTTGTGCTGAGCGCCTGGCGTTCTGTGCGTTTCTGCTACGAAACTTTTAGCACACGCGCTGTCGCAATGAGAACGCGTTGTCCGACAGCGCGCGTCGGGTTTTTTTTCTAAACGAGGAAGCGTCGAACAGAGGGAACGGACGGAATCGTCGAGATTCTCACTACATCCCAATGCCAATGCAGACACTTTGGGTGGCTCTGAGAAGAGCCGTTGGGTGTGGGCTGGGCGGACGAGCGCTCGGTCGCCTACTTGGAGCTGGTGTACTTGGTGACGGCTTTGGTGCCCTCGGACACGGCGTGTTTGGCCAGCTCGCCGGGCAACAGCAGACGCACGGCAGTCTGGATCTCCCGGCTCGTGATGGTCGAGCGCTTGTTGTAGTGAGCCAGACGGGACGACTCCGCGGCGATACGCTCGAAGATGTCGTTCACGAAGCTGTTCATGATAGACATGGCCTTGCTGGAGACTCCAGTGTCCGGGTGCACCTGCTTCAGCACCTTGTAGATATAGATGGAGAAGCTCTCCTTCCTGCGGCGCTTCTTCTTCTTCTTGTCGGTGGCGCGCACGTTCTTCTGCGCCTTGCCGGCCTTCTTCACGGCCTTACCGCTGGGCTGGGGAGGCATCGCACCGTTGTGAGTAGCCGAGCAAACGAGATCGGAATACGCGCGACCGGTCGCGCGCGCCCCGTTTTTATCGCGGGAGGGTGGTGTTCACGCGACCTCGCATATCCGCGCGCGCCATTGGTCCGCGCGGCCTCTCCCTTTCCCTCGCGCTTTCCTTTGGGACCGGCGGCGGCGACAGCGGCGAAGGCACTACGAGCACGGCTCAAATCGCTCACAGATCGCGACTGCGTCAGTCGTGCGTTTCTCTGTCTCACTCTACGCATCAGCAGCACCAGCATGTCCGGACGCGGCAAAGGCGGCAAGGCGAAGGGCAAGAGCAAGACGCGTTCCAGCCGCGCGGGTCTCCAGTTCCCCGTGGGCCGTATCCACCGTCTCCTGCGCAAGGGAAACTACGCCGAGCGCGTCGGAGCGGGCGCTCCCGTCTACCTCGCGGCCGTCCTCGAGTACCTGGCTGCCGAAGTGCTCGAGCTCGCTGGCAACGCGGCTCGTGACAACAAGAAGACCAGGATCATCCCCCGCCACCTGCAGCTCGCCATCCGCAACGACGAGGAGCTGAACAAGCTGCTCTCCGGCGTGACGATCGCGCAGGGCGGCGTCTTGCCCAACATCCAAGCTGTGCTTCTCCCAAAGAAGACCGAGAAGAAGGCGTAAGCGAGCAGCTCCCAGCCGCCGGACTACAGTCGCGCTCGTCGCACAACCCAACGGTCCTTGTCAGGACCACCGAAATGCGTGTGACGGCAGGGTTTTGCTTGGCAATCCCGTTCTCTGCGCCCGTTTCCCTCTGTTTGAATTAGCGCAACCGTGCCTGTTGAACTGACGCTGCTGCTAGCTAGCTGGCATGTCAGTGCACGAATGTAGATAGAAAGCGAGCTTCAGGGTGTCCGGGGGCGCACAGGGACGAGCCTCACTGCAAGTAGCGTACGATTCGCGTAGTGGAATGTGATAGGCGATCGGGCCCTTGAAAACAAACAAAAAATGGCCCATATCCGCAACCAGCATGCACTTATGAGCCAGGCAGGTATGCATGAGGAACGTGAACAAACGCATGCATGGCATACCAATACACAAAAGCTTGCACGCAACATCGGCCGCATTAATTTCGTCTTCGTGCGCGGCTTCTTCGCATGAATGCGCGAACCGTTTTGCAACGAACGCGCATTTTGTTTCTTTTTTTTTTTCCTCTCTCTCGTCTTGCTCGAGCGCGCGCAATACTTACCATATGCATCCGAAACGAGGCACCACCTCGCACCGGCAGCTCACCACAGACACACACACAGAGAAAAAATATTGATAATAAAAAATAACAACAAAACAGACAGACCGAGAGGGTACGGTTGGAGTACGTGGTCTCGCGTGCTCCCGTGGCCGAAGCAAACATGTAGGTGGTCCTGAGAAGGACCGTTTTGTGTTGCTTGCCTGACCGAGGCTGCGGCGCAGACAGCGGCCGAACCGAACTTAGGCGCGCTCGCCACGGATGCGCCGGGCCAGCTGGATGTCCTTCGGCATGATGGTAACGCGCTTGGCGTGGATGGCGCACAGGTTGGTGTCCTCGAAGAGACCGACCAGGTAGGCCTCGCTGGCCTCCTGAAGGGCCATCACAGCCGAACTCTGGAATCGGAGGTCGGTCTTGAAATCCTGAGCGATTTCCCTCACCAAGCGCTGGAACGGCAGCTTGCGGATGAGAAGTTCGGTCGACTTCTGGTAGCGGCGAATTTCACGAAGGGCCACGGTCCCAGGCCTGTACCGATGCGGTTTCTTAACCCCACCTGTGGCAGGTGCACTCTTGCGAGCAGCCTTGGTAGCAAGCTGCTTACGCGGAGCCTTCCCACCGGTGCTCTTACGGGCGGTTTGCTTGGTCCTGGCCATGGCGAACGGAGCGAGCGTCCGAAGTCGTCGACTGCCGGAGTGAAAATGACCCCTGCGCCGCGCGCGTCGTGCTTCGCCGCACTACTCTTCTCCTCTCCAACTCACCCGCCGATTGGCCAGCGCCAGCGCAGCCGTCTCGGGCGGTGCGGCGCACGCCGCCGCCGCCGTTCGCCAGGATGCTGGAGGAGGCACGTTTTCGCGCGGGCGCCTTGTTCGCGGCTAAGGAAAGCACATTCGCAGGCGGTTTAATTGAGTTTAAACACGACAGCATGCTGCGCTGTTCTCTTTCGTTTCAGCCAACACCACAATCTCGCTTATACCGCCGCGCGTCGTGAATTGCCAGTGCCGAGTGTGAGACCACACCACTAATCTCGACAGTGGTTAGCGCTCCACGCCCAACGCCATGGGAGCTGTTATCGCGATCTGCGCGCGACGGAGATGGGTGTGCATGTTTAGGCTACATTATTGCTTGTTCACTGCATTGCTTTGATCATGCTGCTGCTCGTTTCACGAACTACAAGTGCGCGCCACGGTGCCTTCTCGAGGGGCAACTACATCGTGGTGTGGCCGCACTCGGCAGCAAACCCTCTCGCATATGCAGACATGCCAGTACCACACTTTCCCGTCCACGCATTGAAGAACGCGAGGCCCGCATTCGCATCGCAAGATTAACGACAAACTTACGTATGGTCTACCAGCACCACTTCAGAGTTACAGAGAAAACGATGTACTTCCGCTCTAAGAGCGAATTTGGAATACAATATTGACAGGTGTTGAACGCGCGTTAGGAGACACGTTAGGAGCATCAACCAACGCTTCGCAGGCGCGACCCCAAGCACGGCTTCCGCGTGCCACGTATTCGGTACACAGTTTTCGCACTTGCAAGGTTTTGACAAACAATCATCAAACGCAACACTTTGCTCTATACAGAGCGTACATTTCGTCAGCTAGCTTTTTCGATTGCATTCCCGCACGCAACTTCGCCACAGGATCGACGGCGTTGTTGTCATGTTATAGCGAAGCTCCAGCTCGGCAGCCGCCGGCAGAAATCTATTTCCTCGCCAACTAACGCACCGAATTTGGTGCGCCTAATTGCGTGTAAAAGAAAACGTTCAAATCGCGCGCCTGCAACAGCGCAATTTTCAACTGATGCCGAGCTCTTCCTCATTTTTTTAATTATTCTCAGTGATTGTGGAAAACTGTGAAATGGAAGAGAGGAAAAAAAAAAAGAGCAGTTCAAGTGTGCGCTTTAAAGCTCCGTCGCGCAGCAATGGAACCGGATTTGGAAATTCTGTTAATTGCACAAGGCGATATGTATAAAGGGAACACAATTTATACGCCTCGATAAGATATACCATTCATGCGTGAGTATGACTTTTACAATACCTTCATAGACATGAGAGGCGTTTTCGATGGGATGAAAATTTTAGACAGAACTTGCGTTAGTTGTTGTGTGCAATTCACACGATCGCGGGTACCGATTTGTATATCTGTCTCGCGTGTGTCTTTGTACTTCTTAACCTGCCAGTACTCGTGCATTATGGAAGGAAAAAAAGAAACGTCACCGCACCACCACACGTTTTTCTCACATGCAACAAGCTTCGTTTACATGGCTGCATTAGTTCTCTCGTGACAACCCGTTGTTTTCTCTTGGGTGTGTTCCGATGCATTACTTGGAGTTCACCTCCGAGCTACACGCACGACCCGTATGACCTCATTGCGCACTGTGTACGCCTTGCTTCGTCCTCGGCTATTCCCTTTGCACGCACATGCCAGTGAGTTCACAGTCGCAATCCATACATAAACAAGAGAAAAGAAATAACCAAAAGTGCCGAGTTTCTTCAAAGTAAGCGGCCCGTACATTTTCTCCGGCTGCTCCTTCCCCATTTGTTTACCTGTTGAGCCATCATCTCGCTTTGCTATACGTCAAGGCCATAGGCGCACACATTTCCCGGCGGCTTCGTGGGAGAAATGTAAAATAATTGGCGCGAGCTTGGCTTTCATTAAACGCAACACGAATGCGAAATCCGTGCGATGGCGACGGCCGGCGCGTGTCAGTTTCTCTTACCTTCGCGTGCCAATACATGCGACATGAGTGAGGGAGCAGCCGGTTCAAATTCGGAATCTTTCTGTACAGCAGCTTTCACATTTACGATTTTCCAGGGATGCAGCGGCAAGAGGTAGTCTTGTGCACTTTGGCGCTTCCACGCAATGACATTACGCAACCGCCTTACAGCGCATAAATACGCGTGGCACAAACTGCCAAAAGGACAAATGTTCACACGTAGGACAGGAGGCTCCATCTGGCGGCGAAGAGTTCGACAAATACGCGATGCACCGCTCAAATCGCCAAGCGGGCGGCCGCTCGTCTCCCGCTTGGCATGCACAAATACGTTGCTCGAAAAAGTTTGTTTTCTTTAAACGCAGCGCATGTCCAGCGCCCGCTTCCTTACCGATCTAAGTATATGGCGCGAACAAGGTCGCCCAGCATCACCTACGCGCACGCATGACGAAAGAGCGAGTCGTATACAAATAACGAGAGAAAATGAGCCTGCACTGTGAAAGCATATTTCTGTCTAGGCAAGCACACTTCACCGCTCTGCTCCTGTATTTTATTTTCCTCTTGTTTTGGGCGACTCGGGGGTGCATTGGCTTGCAAGAACCACATTGACCTCGAACCAACTGCTTATCACCTATAGCGCGCGCATAAGAAATCCCCCTGTGCACGAGTATTACAGACAACAGCACCAATGAAAACAGCACGCCCCTCGGTGTCTACCGCGCGCACCCTCGTCCACTTGAATACAACGCAGTGAGCCCGGTTCTAGCGACAGCTACCTAGCTAATCTCCTCACCTTTCCATTCATTTGCGTCGCTCAAAAGAGTTACGCAATTGTGAATCGCACGGTGGCAGTCCACGGCCGCCCATCGCGCATGCAACAACCACAAGGCTAGACGAGGGACACGACGGGCGCTCAGCTCGTAGGCCAAGAGGACTGGCACATTATTGTTTCTCCGACGCAAACCAACGAAGCCGTGCGAATGCAGCTCAGAATGCAGCTCAGGCTCGCTCATTTAACGCTTGCACTGGAGAGAACAAATAACTGCTGTCTGTAGAAAACTCGCTTTCAGCTGTTACACACTGGCCCGTGCCGGGCAATATTTTCCTCGTGCTTTGCTTCGTTGCATATCCACACGAGCTATTGCTGTGAAATATGGGGCCTTACTTAACTTAAGTGTGCCCGCTGACCGCCACGCTCGGCGTATGTAACCGAGTGCTGCCGCCCGGCTCATACTCTTCTCCAAGGGAGTAGAAGAAGCGAGCCACTTCAAAGCGACAAAATGCGCATCGACGAGCTTACGATTACCTTTCTTTTAATCATCATGCCACTCTGGCTGGCTCAACAAGGGTCCAACCAAAGGCGACAACTGAGCTGCACGAACGACCGGCACGTCGCAACTAGGACACGCTGAGGGCGGGCGAAATGGCAGCAACACAACACGCAGTGGCGAGCGCAAATGCAATCGAGCAGAGCTCGCCTTGCGAGGGCGAAAAACTATGCTACCACGCCTTATGAATACACGCGGTTGCGCTCGCTCACCTGACCAAGTTCACCGCGCGTGTCTCGTACGGCCGAACGCGAGATAATGGCGTGCAAAAGAGGGTTAACGGAGCAGGAGATCGCAAATCCTGCGCATCACTGCCGAAGCACCAAGTGGGTAGCCCTGAAGAGGGCTGTTGGGTTCTTCAGAGGAGCTGATGCGCTGCTTGCAGACGACGTCGCGCACGCGCGCTGCTTAGCCTCCGAAACCGTAGAGGGTGCGGCCCTGACGCTTGAGGGCATACACAACGTCCATGGCGGTCACGGTCTTGCGCTTGGCGTGCTCAGTGTAGGTGACGGCGTCCCGAATCACGTTCTCGAGGAACACCTTGAGCACACCGCGTGTCTCCTCGTAGATCAGGCCGGAGATACGCTTGACACCGCCACGGCGAGCGAGGCGACGGATGGCAGGCTTGGTGATGCCTTGGATGTTGTCACGCAACACCTTACGATGACGCTTCGCGCCACCCTTGCCGAGCCCCTTGCCGCCCTTGCCACGTCCAGACATCTCGGCTGTTGCTGCTGCTTCGGAGCGAGTCAGGAAAGCGAATGCCGCGTCCTTGCGCCGCGACTGAGCGACGAAGCCGCGCCGCAAAAAAGAGGGCGAGGAGGATGAACGCGCGCCGATTGGCTCCCGGGCAGCGCGGCCTCTCTTCGCGAGTGAGTCGCTGGTTGCTGCACTGAGCCCTGCTTAGGCCACGCACTGAGTTCAAGACAAGTGGCCTCGCAACACAATCGCAGAGTTTACTTTTGTTTTTCTTATGTTGTCTCTTTTTGGGCATTCCACACTGCAACGTAGGCTGATGTTCAACCAGCCTCCCTTCTTATTTTGCTCAACTCGCCAAGGGAAAAACAAACGTGTCAACAATGTTATTGTGGTATGTTGCACGCACTCACTGCTCGTGTCGCGCCCCAGGAACAAGTTTATTGTGTTCTCATAATTGTGATTACTCGTTCTATTCACCGTTAGCTCGGCTACGCTTGCAAGTGCACCCTGGTCATTGCCGCAAAGCACACCGCGCGCACAACTTCAAACTCAGCCACGCCAACACGGTTCGCTTGATCACTAGTCGCAAAACAGGGCGCGCTCATGCTCCGCTCGCCTCAGGCGTTTCAAATTTCGCACGCAGGCACCGCTGACTGGTGCCCACACGACCGTCAAATTTCGTCGCGATAGCTTACGTAGCCTCGCAGATAGCGTCAGCGAAATCAGCCTAAGACGCGCGCGCGAGCCAAATTCAGCATTCTAGGGGACGGAAGAGAGAGCGAGGGCAGTGCTGGCGGCGCTCCGACCTCCTCCCTCTCCCATCGCGCCCAGCCCGTACGAAGGCAGCTACGCAGGACGCGCGCGCAACCGCTATGCAGTATGCGGAGAGCCGCGCGCATCTCTCCTTTTTCCACTTCAAATTACCACTACATTTGTAATAACAGCGTAAAATTTCCCTTACGCGCTGCTGCTTCGTGAACGTGCTAACGCATTTCCGCTCGCCAGCCACTGCTACAGCGATGCGGCGCTGACAGCACGCGGCTCTAAATTTCAGTCCGGAGCACTGCTCTATACGTGCGGGCGGCCGCCGAGTGGGCATTCTAGCACACGCAGCGACCGACGACATTAGTTCTAGCAGCCATAGAGGCACACCTCGGGACCCGCAAATGCGCGTCGACCGAAAATAAGAAATAAAATGTGAAAAAACGGACGAGGGCTGCCTGCTTTTAAAACTTACGCTACATCAGAATTAAGTAAATGTGCAGCAACGACCGCCTCATCAGCCTAGGTGTGCGAAACACGCGCCGTGGCAATTAGTGCAGGCGAACGTGGCCGCTCGCGCGGAGTCGGCTCACGCGCCCTATACTCGCTTTGTTTGTGTTGTTGTGCTGAGCGCCTGGCGTTCTGTGCGTTTCTGCTACGAAACTTTTAGCACACGCGCTGTCGCAATGAGAACGCGTTGTCCGACAGCGCGCGTCGGGTTTTTTTTCTAAACGAGGAAGCGTCGAACAGAGGGAACGGACGGAATCGTCGAGATTCTCACTACATCCCAATGCCAATGCAGACACTTTGGGTGGCTCTGAGAAGAGCCGTTGGGTGTGGGCTGGGCGGACGAGCGCTCGGTCGCCTACTTGGAGCTGGTGTACTTGGTGACGGCTTTGGTGCCCTCGGACACGGCGTGTTTGGCCAGCTCGCCGGGCAACAGCAGACGCACGGCAGTCTGGATCTCCCGGCTCGTGATGGTCGAGCGCTTGTTGTAGTGAGCCAGACGGGACGACTCCGCGGCGATACGCTCGAAGATGTCGTTCACGAAGCTGTTCATGATAGACATGGCCTTGCTGGAGACTCCAGTGTCCGGGTGCACCTGCTTCAGCACCTTGTAGATATAGATGGAGAAGCTCTCCTTCCTGCGGCGCTTCTTCTTCTTCTTGTCGGTGGCGCGCACGTTCTTCTGCGCCTTGCCGGCCTTCTTCACGGCCTTACCGCTGGGCTGGGGAGGCATCGCACCGTTGTGAGTAGCCGAGCAAACGAGATCGGAATACGCGCGACCGGTCGCGCGCGCCCCGTTTTTATCGCGGGAGGGTGGTGTTCACGCGACCTCGCATATCCGCGCGCGCCATTGGTCCACGCGGCCTCTCTCCCTTTCCCTCGCGCTTTCCTTTGGGACCGGCGGCGGCGACAGCGGCGAAGGCACTACGAGCACGGCTCAAATCGCTCACAGATCGCGACTGCGTCAGTCGTGCGTTTCTCTGTCTCACTCTACGCATCAGCAGCACCAGCATGTCCGGACGCGGCAAAGGCGGCAAGGCGAAGGGCAAGAGCAAGACGCGTTCCAGCCGCGCGGGTCTCCAGTTCCCCGTGGGCCGTATCCACCGTCTCCTGCGCAAGGGAAACTACGCCGAGCGCGTCGGAGCGGGCGCTCCCGTCTACCTCGCGGCCGTCCTCGAGTACCTGGCTGCCGAAGTGCTCGAGCTCGCTGGCAACGCGGCTCGTGACAACAAGAAGACCAGGATCATCCCCCGCCACCTGCAGCTCGCCATCCGCAACGACGAGGAGCTGAACAAGCTGCTCTCCGGCGTGACGATCGCGCAGGGCGGCGTCTTGCCCAACATCCAAGCTGTGCTTCTCCCAAAGAAGACCGAGAAGAAGGCGTAAGCGAGCAGCTCCCAGCCGCCGGACTACAGTCGCGCTCGTCGCACAACCCAACGGTCCTTGTCAGGACCACCGAAATGCGTGTGACGGCAGGGTTTTGCTTGGCAATCCCGTTCTCTGCGCCCGTTTCCCTCTGTTTGAATTAGCGCAACCGTGCCTGTTGAACTGACGCTGCTGCTAGCTAGCTGGCATGTCAGTGCACGAATGTAGATAGAAAGCGAGCTTCAGGGTGTCCGGGGGCGCACAGGGACGAGCCTCACTGCAAGTAGCGTACGATTCGCGTAGTGGAATGTGATAGGCGATCGGGCCCTTGAAAACAAACAAAAAATGGCCCATATCCGCAACCAGCATGCACTTATGAGCCAGGCAGGTATGCATGAGGAACGTGAACAAACGCATGCATGGCATACCAATACACAAAAGCTTGCACGCAACATCGGCCGCATTAATTTCGTCTTCGTGCGCGGCTTCTTCGCATGAATGCGCGAACCGTTTTGCAACGAACGCGCATTTTGTTTCTTTTTTTTTTTCCTCTCTCTCGTCTTGCTCGAGCGCGCGCAATACTTACCATATGCATCCGAAACGAGGCACCACCTCGCACCGGCAGCTCACCACAGACACACACACAGAGAAAAAATATTGATAATAAAAAATAACAACAAAACAGACAGACCGAGAGGGTACGGTTGGAGTACGTGGTCTCGCGTGCTCCCGTGGCCGAAGCAAACATGTAGGTGGTCCTGAGAAGGACCGTTTTGTGTTGCTTGCCTGACCGAGGCTGCGGCGCAGACAGCGGCCGAACCGAACTTAGGCGCGCTCGCCACGGATGCGCCGGGCCAGCTGGATGTCCTTCGGCATGATGGTAACGCGCTTGGCGTGGATGGCGCACAGGTTGGTGTCCTCGAAGAGACCGACCAGGTAGGCCTCGCTGGCCTCCTGAAGGGCCATCACAGCCGAACTCTGGAATCGGAGGTCGGTCTTGAAATCCTGAGCGATTTCCCTCACCAAGCGCTGGAACGGCAGCTTGCGGATGAGAAGTTCGGTCGACTTCTGGTAGCGGCGAATTTCACGAAGGGCCACGGTCCCAGGCCTGTACCGATGCGGTTTCTTAACCCCACCTGTGGCAGGTGCACTCTTGCGAGCAGCCTTGGTAGCAAGCTGCTTACGCGGAGCCTTCCCACCGGTGCTCTTACGGGCGGTTTGCTTGGTCCTGGCCATGGCGAACGGAGCGAGCGTCCGAAGTCGTCGACTGCCGGAGTGAAAATGACCCCTGCGCCGCGCGCGTCGTGCTTCGCCGCACTACTCTTCTCCTCTCCAACTCACCCGCCGATTGGCCAGCGCCAGCGCAGCCGTCTCGGGCGGTGCGGCGCACGCCGCCGCCGCCGTTCGCCAGGATGCTGGAGGAGGCACGTTTTCGCGCGGGCGCCTTGTTCGCGGCTAAGGAAAGCACATTCGCAGGCGGTTTAATTGAGTTTAAACACGACAGCATGCTGCGCTGTTCTCTTTCGTTTCAGCCAACACCACAATCTCGCTTATACCGCCGCGCGTCGTGAATTGCCAGTGCCGAGTGTGAGACCACACCACTAATCTCGACAGTGGTTAGCGCTCCACGCCCAACGCCATGGGAGCTGTTATCGCGATCTGCGCGCGACGGAGATGGGTGTGCATGTTTAGGCTACATTATTGCTTGTTCACTGCATTGCTTTGATCATGCTGCTGCTCGTTTCACGAACTACAAGTGCGCGCCACGGTGCCTTCTCGAGGGGCAACTACATCGTGGTGTGGCCGCACTCGGCAGCAAACCCTCTCGCATATGCAGACATGCCAGTACCACACTTTCCCGTCCACGCATTGAAGAACGCGAGGCCCGCATTCGCATCGCAAGATTAACGACAAACTTACGTATGGTCTACCAGCACCACTTCAGAGTTACAGAGAAAACGATGTACTTCCGCTCTAAGAGCGAATTTGGAATACAATATTGACAGGTGTTGAACGCGCGTTAGGAGACACGTTAGGAGCATCAACCAACGCTTCGCAGGCGCGACCCCAAGCACGGCTTCCGCGTGCCACGTATTCGGTACACAGTTTTCGCACTTGCAAGGTTTTGACAAACAATCATCAAACGCAACACTTTGCTCTATACAGAGCGTACATTTCGTCAGCTAGCTTTTTCGATTGCATTCCCGCACGCAACTTCGCCACAGGATCGACGGCGTTGTTGTCATGTTATAGCGAAGCTCCAGCTCGGCAGCCGCCGGCAGAAATCTATTTCCTCGCCAACTAACGCACCGAATTTGGTGCGCCTAATTGCGTGTAAAAGAAAACGTTCAAATCGCGCGCCTGCAACAGCGCAATTTTCAACTGATGCCGAGCTCTTCCTCATTTTTTTAATTATTCTCAGTGATTGTGGAAAACTGTGAAATGGAAGAGAGGAAAAAAAAAAAAAAGAGCAGTTCAAGTGTGCGCTTTAAAGCTCCGTCGCGCAGCAATGGAACCGGATTTGGAAATTCTGTTAATTGCACAAGGCGATATGTATAAAGGGAACACAATTTATACGCCTCGATAAGATATACCATTCATGCGTGAGTATGACTTTTACAATACCTTCATAGACATGAGAGGCGTTTTCGATGGGATGAAAATTTTTAGACAGAACTTGCGTTAGTTGTTGTGTGCAATTCACACGATCGCGGTACCGATTTGTATTGTTGAGATATGAAACTTTGTACTTCTTAACCTGCCAGTACTCGTGCATTATGGAAGGAAAAAAAGAAACGTCACCGCACCACCACACGTTTTTCTCACATGCAACAAGCTTCGTTTACATGGCTGCATTAGTTCTCTCGTGACAACCCGTTGTTTTCTCTTGGGTGTGTTCCGATGCATTACTTGGAGTTCACCTCCGAGCTACACGCACGACCCGTATGACCTCATTGCGCACTGTGTACGCCTTGCTTCGTCCTCGGCTATTCCCTTTGCACGCACATGCCAGTGAGTTCACAGTCGCAATCCATACATAAACAAGAGAAAAGAAATAACCAAAAGTGCCGAGTTTCTTCAAAGTAAGCGGCCCGTACATTTTCTCCGGCTGCTCCTTCCCCATTTGTTTACCTGTTGAGCCATCATCTCGCTTTGCTATACGTCAAGGCCATAGGCGCACACATTTCCCGGCGGCTTCGTGGGAGAAATGTAAAATAATTGGCGCGAGCTTGGCTTTCATTAAACGCAACACGAATGCGAAATCCGTGCGATGGCGACGGCCGGCGCGTGTCAGTTTCTCTTACCTTCGCGTGCCAATACATGCGACATGAGTGAGGGAGCAGCCGGTTCAAATTCGGAATCTTTCTGTACAGCAGCTTTCACATTTACGATTTTCCAGGGATGCAGCGGCAAGAGGTAGTCTTGTGCACTTTGGCGCTTCCACGCAATGACATTACGCAACCGCCTTACAGCGCATAAATACGCGTGGCACAAACTGCCAAAAGGACAAATGTTCACACGTAGGACAGGAGGCTCCATCTGGCGGCGAAGAGTTCGACAAATACGCGATGCACCGCTCAAATCGCCAAGCGGGCGGCCGCTCGTCTCCCGCTTGGCATGCACAAATACGTTGCTCGAAAAAGTTTGTTTTCTTTAAACGCAGCGCATGTCCAGCGCCCGCTTCCTTACCGATCTAAGTATATGGCGCGAACAAGGTCGCCCAGCATCACCTACGCGCACGCATGACGAAAGAGCGAGTCGTATACAAATAACGAGAGAAAATGAGCCTGCACTGTGAAAGCATATTTCTGTCTAGGCAAGCACACTTCACCGCTCTGCTCCTGTATTTTATTTTCCTCTTGTTTTGGGCGACTCGGGGGTGCATTGGCTTGCAAGAACCACATTGACCTCGAACCAACTGCTTATCACCTATAGCGCGCGCATAAGAAATCCCCCTGTGCACGAGTATTACAGACAACAGCACCAATGAAAACAGCACGCCCCTCGGTGTCTACCGCGCGCACCCTCGTCCACTTGAATACAACGCAGTGAGCCCGGTTCTAGCGACAGCTACCTAGCTAATCTCCTCACCTTTCCATTCATTTGCGTCGCTCAAAAGAGTTACGCAATTGTGAATCGCACGGTGGCAGTCCACGGCCGCCCATCGCGCATGCAACAACCACAAGGCTAGACGAGGGACACGACGGGCGCTCAGCTCGTAGGCCAAGAGGACTGGCACATTATTGTTTCTCCGACGCAAACCAACGAAGCCGTGCGAATGCAGCTCAGAATGCAGCTCAGGCTCGCTCATTTAACGCTTGCACTGGAGAGAACAAATAACTGCTGTCTGTAGAAAACTCGCTTTCAGCTGTTACACACTGGCCCGTGCCGGGCAATATTTTCCTCGTGCTTTGCTTCGTTGCATATCCACACGAGCTATTGCTGTGAAATATGGGGCCTTACTTAACTTAAGTGTGCCCGCTGACCGCCACGCTCGGCGTATGTAACCGAGTGCTGCCGCCCGGCTCATACTCTTCTCCAAGGGAGTAGAAGAAGCGAGCCACTTCAAAGCGACAAAATGCGCATCGACGAGCTTACGATTACCTTTCTTTTAATCATCATGCCACTCTGGCTGGCTCAACAAGGGTCCAACCAAAGGCGACAACTGAGCTGCACGAACGACCGGCACGTCGCAACTAGGACACGCTGAGGGCGGGCGAAATGGCAGCAACACAACACGCAGTGGCGAGCGCAAATGCAATCGAGCAGAGCTCGCCTTGCGAGGGCGAAAAACTATGCTACCACGCCTTATGAATACACGCGGTTGCGCTCGCTCACCTGACCAAGTTCACCGCGCGTGTCTCGTACGGCCGAACGCGAGATAATGGCGTGCAAAAGAGGGTTAACGGAGCAGGAGATCGCAAATCCTGCGCATCACTGCCGAAGCACCAAGTGGGTAGCCCTGAAGAGGGCTGTTGGGTTCTTCAGAGGAGCTGATGCGCTGCTTGCAGACGACGTCGCGCACGCGCGCTGCTTAGCCTCCGAAACCGTAGAGGGTGCGGCCCTGACGCTTGAGGGCATACACAACGTCCATGGCGGTCACGGTCTTGCGCTTGGCGTGCTCAGTGTAGGTGACGGCGTCCCGAATCACGTTCTCGAGGAACACCTTGAGCACACCGCGTGTCTCCTCGTAGATCAGGCCGGAGATACGCTTGACACCGCCACGGCGAGCGAGGCGACGGATGGCAGGCTTGGTGATGCCTTGGATGTTGTCACGCAACACCTTACGATGACGCTTCGCGCCACCCTTGCCGAGCCCCTTGCCGCCCTTGCCACGTCCAGACATCTCGGCTGTTGCTGCTGCTTCGGAGCGAGTCAGGAAAGCGAATGCCGCGTCCTTGCGCCGCGACTGAGCGACGAAGCCGCGCCGCAAAAAAGAGGGCGAGGAGGATGAACGCGCGCCGATTGGCTCCCGGGCAGCGCGGCCTCTCTTCGCGAGTGAGTCGCTGGTTGCTGCACTGAGCCCTGCTTAGGCCACGCACTGAGTTCAAGACAAGTGGCCTCGCAACACAATCGCAGAGTTTACTTTTGTTTTTCTTATGTTGTCTCTTTTTGGGCATTCCACACTGCAACGTAGGCTGATGTTCAACCAGCCTCCCTTCTTATTTTGCTCAACTCGCCAAGGGAAAAACAAACGTGTCAACAATGTTATTGTGGTATGTTGCACGCACTCACTGCTCGTGTCGCGCCCCAGGAACAAGTTTATTGTGTTCTCATAATTGTGATTACTCGTTCTATTCACCGTTAGCTCGGCTACGCTTGCAAGTGCACCCTGGTCATTGCCGCAAAGCACACCGCGCGCACAACTTCAAACTCAGCCACGCCAACACGGTTCGCTTGATCACTAGTCGCAAAACAGGGCGCGCTCATGCTCCGCTCGCCTCAGGCGTTTCAAATTTCGCACGCAGGCACCGCTGACTGGTGCCCACACGACCGTCAAATTTCGTCGCGATAGCTTACGTAGCCTCGCAGATAGCGTCAGCGAAATCAGCCTAAGACGCGCGCGCGAGCCAAATTCAGCATTCTAGGGGACGGAAGAGAGCGAGGGCAGTGCTGGCGGCGCTCCGACCTCCTCCCTCTCCCATCGCGCCCAGCCCGTACGAAGGCAGCTACGCAGGACGCGCGCGCAACCGCTATGCAGTATGCGGAGAGCCGCGCGCATCTCTCCTTTTTCCACTTCAAATTACCACTACATTTGTAATAACAGCGTAAAATTTCCCTTACGCGCTGCTGCTTCGTGAACGTGCTAACGCATTTCCGCTCGCCAGCCACTGCTACAGCGATGCGGCGCTGACAGCACGCGGCTCTAAATTTCAGTCCGGAGCACTGCTCTATACGTGCGGGCGGCCGCCGAGTGGGCATTCTAGCACACGCAGCGACCGACGACATTAGTTCTAGCAGCCATAGAGGCACACCTCGGGACCCGCAAATGCGCGTCGACCGAAAATAAGAAATAAAATGTGAAAAAACGGACGAGGGCTGCCTGCTTTTAAAACTTACGCTACATCAGAATTAAGTAAATGTGCAGCAACGACCGCCTCATCAGCCTAGGTGTGCGAAACACGCGCCGTGGCAATTAGTGCAGGCGAACGTGGCCGCTCGCGCGGAGTCGGCTCACGCGCCCTATACTCGCTTTGTTTGTGTTGTTGTGCTGAGCGCCTGGCGTTCTGTGCGTTTCTGCTACGAAACTTTTAGCACACGCGCTGTCGCAATGAGAACGCGTTGTCCGACAGCGCGCGTCGGGTTTTTTTTCTAAACGAGGAAGCGTCGAACAGAGGGAACGGACGGAATCGTCGAGATTCTCACTACATCCCAATGCCAATGCAGACACTTTGGGTGGCTCTGAGAAGAGCCGTTGGGTGTGGGCTGGGCGGACGAGCGCTCGGTCGCCTACTTGGAGCTGGTGTACTTGGTGACGGCTTTGGTGCCCTCGGACACGGCGTGTTTGGCCAGCTCGCCGGGCAACAGCAGACGCACGGCAGTCTGGATCTCCCGGCTCGTGATGGTCGAGCGCTTGTTGTAGTGAGCCAGACGGGACGACTCCGCGGCGATACGCTCGAAGATGTCGTTCACGAAGCTGTTCATGATAGACATGGCCTTGCTGGAGACTCCAGTGTCCGGGTGCACCTGCTTCAGCACCTTGTAGATATAGATGGAGAAGCTCTCCTTCCTGCGGCGCTTCTTCTTCTTCTTGTCGGTGGCGCGCACGTTCTTCTGCGCCTTGCCGGCCTTCTTCACGGCCTTACCGCTGGGCTGGGGAGGCATCGCACCGTTGTGAGTAGCCGAGCAAACGAGATCGGAATACGCGCGACCGGTCGCGCGCGCCCCGTTTTTATCGCGGGAGGGTGGTGTTCACGCGACCTCGCATATCCGCGCGCGCCATTGGTCCACGCGGCCTCTCTCCCTTTCCCTCGCGCTTTCCTTTGGGACCGGCGGCGGCGACAGCGGCGAAGGCACTACGAGCACGGCTCAAATCGCTCACAGATCGCGACTGCGTCAGTCGTGCGTTTCTCTGTCTCACTCTACGCATCAGCAGCACCAGCATGTCCGGACGCGGCAAAGGCGGCAAGGCGAAGGGCAAGAGCAAGACGCGTTCCAGCCGCGCGGGTCTCCAGTTCCCCGTGGGCCGTATCCACCGTCTCCTGCGCAAGGGAAACTACGCCGAGCGCGTCGGAGCGGGCGCTCCCGTCTACCTCGCGGCCGTCCTCGAGTACCTGGCTGCCGAAGTGCTCGAGCTCGCTGGCAACGCGGCTCGTGACAACAAGAAGACCAGGATCATCCCCCGCCACCTGCAGCTCGCCATCCGCAACGACGAGGAGCTGAACAAGCTGCTCTCCGGCGTGACGATCGCGCAGGGCGGCGTCTTGCCCAACATCCAAGCTGTGCTTCTCCCAAAGAAGACCGAGAAGAAGGCGTAAGCGAGCAGCTCCCAGCCGCCGGACTACAGTCGCGCTCGTCGCACAACCCAACGGTCCTTGTCAGGACCACCGAAATGCGTGTGACGGCAGGGTTTTGCTTGGCAATCCCGTTCTCTGCGCCCGTTTCCCTCTGTTTGAATTAGCGCAACCGTGCCTGTTGAACTGACGCTGCTGCTAGCTAGCTGGCATGTCAGTGCACGAATGTAGATAGAAAGCGAGCTTCAGGGTGTCCGGGGGCGCACAGGGACGAGCCTCACTGCAAGTAGCGTACGATTCGCGTAGTGGAATGTGATAGGCGATCGGGCCCTTGAAAACAAACAAAAAATGGCCCATATCCGCAACCAGCATGCACTTATGAGCCAGGCAGGTATGCATGAGGAACGTGAACAAACGCATGCATGGCATACCAATACACAAAAGCTTGCACGCAACATCGGCCGCATTAATTTCGTCTTCGTGCGCGGCTTCTTCGCATGAATGCGCGAACCGTTTTGCAACGAACGCGCATTTTGTTTCTTTTTTTTTTTCCTCTCTCTCGTCTTGCTCGAGCGCGCGCAATACTTACCATATGCATCCGAAACGAGGCACCACCTCGCACCGGCAGCTCACCACAGACACACACACAGAGAAAAAATATTGATAATAAAAAATAACAACAAAACAGACAGACCGAGAGGGTACGGTTGGAGTACGTGGTCTCGCGTGCTCCCGTGGCCGAAGCAAACATGTAGGTGGTCCTGAGAAGGACCGTTTTGTGTTGCTTGCCTGACCGAGGCTGCGGCGCAGACAGCGGCCGAACCGAACTTAGGCGCGCTCGCCACGGATGCGCCGGGCCAGCTGGATGTCCTTCGGCATGATGGTAACGCGCTTGGCGTGGATGGCGCACAGGTTGGTGTCCTCGAAGAGACCGACCAGGTAGGCCTCGCTGGCCTCCTGAAGGGCCATCACAGCCGAACTCTGGAATCGGAGGTCGGTCTTGAAATCCTGAGCGATTTCCCTCACCAAGCGCTGGAACGGCAGCTTGCGGATGAGAAGTTCGGTCGACTTCTGGTAGCGGCGAATTTCACGAAGGGCCACGGTCCCAGGCCTGTACCGATGCGGTTTCTTAACCCCACCTGTGGCAGGTGCACTCTTGCGAGCAGCCTTGGTAGCAAGCTGCTTACGCGGAGCCTTCCCACCGGTGCTCTTACGGGCGGTTTGCTTGGTCCTGGCCATGGCGAACGGAGCGAGCGTCCGAAGTCGTCGACTGCCGGAGTGAAAATGACCCCTGCGCCGCGCGCGTCGTGCTTCGCCGCACTACTCTTCTCCTCTCCAACTCACCCGCCGATTGGCCAGCGCCAGCGCAGCCGTCTCGGGCGGTGCGGCGCACGCCGCCGCCGCCGTTCGCCAGGATGCTGGAGGAGGCACGTTTTCGCGCGGGCGCCTTGTTCGCGGCTAAGGAAAGCACATTCGCAGGCGGTTTAATTGAGTTTAAAACACGACAGCATGCTGCGCTGTTCTCTTTCGTTTCAGCCAACACCACAATCTCGCTTATACCGCCGCGCGTCGTGAATTGCCAGTGCCGAGTGTGAGACCACACCACTAATCTCGACAGTGGTTAGCGCTCCACGCCCAACGCCATGGGAGCTGTTATCGCGATCTGCGCGCGACGGAGATGGGTGTGCATGTTTAGGCTACATTATTGCTTGTTCACTGCATTGCTTTGATCATGCTGCTGCTCGTTTCACGAACTACAAGTGCGCGCCACGGTGCCTTCTCGAGGGGCAACTACATCGTGGTGTGGCCGCACTCGGCAGCAAACCCTCTCGCATATGCAGACATGCCAGTACCACACTTTCCCGTCCACGCATTGAAGAACGCGAGGCCCGCATTCGCATCGCAAGATTAACGACAAACTTACGTATGGTCTACCAGCACCACTTCAGAGTTACAGAGAAAACGATGTACTTCCGCTCTAAGAGCGAATTTGGAATACAATATTGACAGGTGTTGAACGCGCGTTAGGAGACACGTTAGGAGCATCAACCAACGCTTCGCAGGCGCGACCCCAAGCACGGCTTCCGCGTGCCACGTATTCGGTACACAGTTTTCGCACTTGCAAGGTTTTGACAAACAATCATCAAACGCAACACTTTGCTCTATACAGAGCGTACATTTCGTCAGCTAGCTTTTTCGATTGCATTCCCGCACGCAACTTCGCCACAGGATCGACGGCGTTGTTGTCATGTTATAGCGAAGCTCCAGCTCGGCAGCCGCCGGCAGAAATCTATTTCCTCGCCAACTAACGCACCGAATTTGGTGCGCCTAATTGCGTGTAAAAGAAAACGTTCAAATCGCGCGCCTGCAACAGCGCAATTTTCAACTGATGCCGAGCTCTTCCTCATTTTTTTAATTATTCTCAGTGATTGTGGAAAACTGTGAAATGGAAGAGAGGAAAAAAAAAAAAAGAGCAGTTCAAGTGTGCGCTTTTAAGCTCCGTCGCGCAGCAATGGAACCGGATTTGGGAAATTCTGTTAATTGCACAAGGCGATATGTATAAAGGGAACACAATTTATACGCCTCGATAAGATATACCATTCATGCGTGAGTATGACTTTTACAATACCTTCATAGACATGAGAGGCGTTTTCGATGGGATGAAAATTTTTAGACAGAACTTGCGTTAGTTGTTGTGTGCAATTCACACGATCGCGGGTACCGATTTGTATTGTTGAGATATGGAAACTTTGTACTTCTTAACCTGCCAGTACTCGTGCATTATGGAAGGAAAAAAAGAAACGTCACCGCACCACCACACGTTTTTCTCACATGCAACAAGCTTCGTTTACATGGCATGCATTAGTTCTCTCGTGACAACCCGTTGTTTTCTCTTGGGTGTGTTCCGATGCATTACTTGGAGTTCACCTCCGAGCTACACGCACGACCCGTATGACCTCATTGCGCACTGTGTACGCCTTGCTTCGTCCTCGGCTATTCCCTTTGCACGCACATGCCAGTGAGTTCACAGTCGCAATCCATACATAAACAAGAGAAAAGAAATAACCAAAAGTGCCGAGTTTCTTCAAAGTAAGCGGCCCGTACATTTTCTCCGGCTGCTCCTTCCCCATTTGTTTACCTGTTGAGCCATCATCTCGCTTTGCTATACGTCAAGGCCATAGGCGCACACATTTCCCGGCGGCTTCGTGGGAGAAATGTAAAATAATTGGCGCGAGCTTGGCTTTCATTAAACGCAACACGAATGCGAAATCCGTGCGATGGCGACGGCCGGCGCGTGTCAGTTTCTCTTACCTTCGCGTGCCAATACATGCGACATGAGTGAGGGAGCAGCCGGTTCAAATTCGGAATCTTTCTGTACAGCAGCTTTCACATTTACGATTTTCCAGGGATGCAGCGGCAAGAGGTAGTCTTGTGCACTTTGGCGCTTCCACGCAATGACATTACGCAACCGCCTTACAGCGCATAAATACGCGTGGCACAAACTGCCAAAAGGACAAATGTTCACACGTAGGACAGGAGGCTCCATCTGGCGGCGAAGAGTTCGACAAATACGCGATGCACCGCTCAAATCGCCAAGCGGGCGGCCGCTCGTCTCCCGCTTGGCATGCACAAATACGTTGCTCGAAAAAGTTTGTTTTCTTTAAACGCAGCGCTATGTCCAGCGCCCGCTTCCTTACCGATCTAAGTATATGGCGCGAACAAGGTCGCCCAGCATCACCTACGCGCACGCATGACGAAAGAGCGAGTCGTATACAAATAACGAGAGAAAATGAGCCTGCACTGTGAAAGCATATTTCTGTCTAGGCAAGCACACTTCACCGCTCTGCTCCTGTATTTTATTTTCCTCTTGTTTTGGGCGACTCGGGGGTGCATTGGCTTGCAAGAACCACATTGACCTCGAACCAACTGCTTATCACCTATAGCGCGCGCATAAGAAATCCCCCTGTGCACGAGTATTACAGACAACAGCACCAATGAAAACAGCACGCCCCTCGGTGTCTACCGCGCGCACCCTCGTCCACTTGAATACAACGCAGTGAGCCCGGTTCTAGCGACAGCTACCTAGCTAATCTCCTCACCTTTCCATTCATTTGCGTCGCTCAAAAGAGTTACGCAATTGTGAATCGCACGGTGGCAGTCCACGGCCGCCCATCGCGCATGCAACAACCACAAGGCTAGACGAGGGACACGACGGGCGCTCAGCTCGTAGGCCAAGAGGACTGGCACATTATTGTTTCTCCGACGCAAACCAACGAAGCCGTGCGAATGCAGCTCAGAATGCAGCTCAGGCTCGCTCATTTAACGCTTGCACTGGAGAGAACAAATAACTGCTGTCTGTAGAAAACTCGCTTTCAGCTGTTACACACTGGCCCGTGCCGGGCAATATTTTCCTCGTGCTTTGCTTCGTTGCATATCCACACGAGCTATTGCTGTGAAATATGGGGCCTTACTTAACTTAAGTGTGCCCGCTGACCGCCACGCTCGGCGTATGTAACCGAGTGCTGCCGCCCGGCTCATACTCTTCTCCAAGGGAGTAGAAGAAGCGAGCCACTTCAAAGCGACAAAATGCGCATCGACGAGCTTACGATTACCTTTCTTTTAATCATCATGCCACTCTGGCTGGCTCAACAAGGGTCCAACCAAAGGCGACAACTGAGCTGCACGAACGACCGGCACGTCGCAACTAGGACACGCTGAGGGCGGGCGAAATGGCAGCAACACAACACGCAGTGGCGAGCGCAAATGCAATCGAGCAGAGCTCGCCTTGCGAGGGCGAAAAACTATGCTACCACGCCTTATGAATACACGCGGTTGCGCTCGCTCACCTGACCAAGTTCACCGCGCGTGTCTCGTACGGCCGAACGCGAGATAATGGCGTGCAAAAGAGGGTTAACGGAGCAGGAGATCGCAAATCCTGCGCATCACTGCCGAAGCACCAAGTGGGTAGCCCTGAAGAGGGCTGTTGGGTTCTTCAGAGGAGCTGATGCGCTGCTTGCAGACGACGTCGCGCACGCGCGCTGCTTAGCCTCCGAAACCGTAGAGGGTGCGGCCCTGACGCTTGAGGGCATACACAACGTCCATGGCGGTCACGGTCTTGCGCTTGGCGTGCTCAGTGTAGGTGACGGCGTCCCGAATCACGTTCTCGAGGAACACCTTGAGCACACCGCGTGTCTCCTCGTAGATCAGGCCGGAGATACGCTTGACACCGCCACGGCGAGCGAGGCGACGGATGGCAGGCTTGGTGATGCCTTGGATGTTGTCACGCAACACCTTACGATGACGCTTCGCGCCACCCTTGCCGAGCCCCTTGCCGCCCTTGCCACGTCCAGACATCTCGGCTGTTGCTGCTGCTTCGGAGCGAGTCAGGAAAGCGAATGCCGCGTCCTTGCGCCGCGACTGAGCGACGAAGCCGCGCCGCAAAAAAGAGGGCGAGGAGGATGAACGCGCGCCGATTGGCTCCCGGGCAGCGCGGCCTCTCTTCGCGAGTGAGTCGCTGGTTGCTGCACTGAGCCCTGCTTAGGCCACGCACTGAGTTCAAGACAAGTGGCCTCGCAACACAATCGCAGAGTTTACTTTTGTTTTTCTTATGTTGTCTCTTTTTGGGCATTCCACACTGCAACGTAGGCTGATGTTCAACCAGCCTCCCTTCTTATTTTGCTCAACTCGCCAAGGGAAAAACAAACGTGTCAACAATGTTATTGTGGTATGTTGCACGCACTCACTGCTCGTGTCGCGCCCCAGGAACAAGTTTATTGTGTTCTCATAATTGTGATTACTCGTTCTATTCACCGTTAGCTCGGCTACGCTTGCAAGTGCACCCTGGTCATTGCCGCAAAGCACACCGCGCGCACAACTTCAAACTCAGCCACGCCAACACGGTTCGCTTGATCACTAGTCGCAAAACAGGGCGCGCTCATGCTCCGCTCGCCTCAGGCGTTTCAAATTTCGCACGCAGGCACCGCTGACTGGTGCCCACACGACCGTCAAATTTCGTCGCGATAGCTTACGTAGCCTCGCAGATAGCGTCAGCGAAATCAGCCTAAGACGCGCGCGCGAGCCAAATTCAGCATTCTAGGGGACGGAAGAGAGCGAGGGCAGTGCTGGCGGCGCTCCGACCTCCTCCCTCTCCCATCGCGCCCAGCCCGTACGAAGGCAGCTACGCAGGACGCGCGCGCAACCGCTATGCAGTATGCGGAGAGCCGCGCGCATCTCTCCTTTTTCCACTTCAAATTACCACTACATTTGTAATAACAGCGTAAAATTTCCCTTACGCGCTGCTGCTTCGTGAACGTGCTAACGCATTTCCGCTCGCCAGCCACTGCTACAGCGATGCGGCGCTGACAGCACGCGGCTCTAAATTTCAGTCCGGAGCACTGCTCTATACGTGCGGGCGGCCGCCGAGTGGGCATTCTAGCACACGCAGCGACCGACGACATTAGTTCTAGCAGCCATAGAGGCACACCTCGGGACCCGCAAATGCGCGTCGACCGAAAATAAGAAATAAAATGTGAAAAAACGGACGAGGGCTGCCTGCTTTTAAAACTTACGCTACATCAGAATTAAGTAAATGTGCAGCAACGACCGCCTCATCAGCCTAGGTGTGCGAAACACGCGCCGTGGCAATTAGTGCAGGCGAACGTGGCCGCTCGCGCGGAGTCGGCTCACGCGCCCTATACTCGCTTTGTTTGTGTTGTTGTGCTGAGCGCCTGGCGTTCTGTGCGTTTCTGCTACGAAACTTTTAGCACACGCGCTGTCGCAATGAGAACGCGTTGTCCGACAGCGCGCGTCGGGTTTTTTTTCTAAACGAGGAAGCGTCGAACAGAGGGAACGGACGGAATCGTCGAGATTCTCACTACATCCCAATGCCAATGCAGACACTTTGGGTGGCTCTGAGAAGAGCCGTTGGGTGTGGGCTGGGCGGACGAGCGCTCGGTCGCCTACTTGGAGCTGGTGTACTTGGTGACGGCTTTGGTGCCCTCGGACACGGCGTGTTTGGCCAGCTCGCCGGGCAACAGCAGACGCACGGCAGTCTGGATCTCCCGGCTCGTGATGGTCGAGCGCTTGTTGTAGTGAGCCAGACGGGACGACTCCGCGGCGATACGCTCGAAGATGTCGTTCACGAAGCTGTTCATGATAGACATGGCCTTGCTGGAGACTCCAGTGTCCGGGTGCACCTGCTTCAGCACCTTGTAGATATAGATGGAGAAGCTCTCCTTCCTGCGGCGCTTCTTCTTCTTCTTGTCGGTGGCGCGCACGTTCTTCTGCGCCTTGCCGGCCTTCTTCACGGCCTTACCGCTGGGCTGGGGAGGCATCGCACCGTTGTGAGTAGCCGAGCAAACGAGATCGGAATACGCGCGACCGGTCGCGCGCGCCCCGTTTTTATCGCGGGAGGGTGGTGTTCACGCGACCTCGCATATCCGCGCGCGCCATTGGTCCACGCGGCCTCTCTCCCTTTCCCTCGCGCTTTCCTTTGGGACCGGCGGCGGCGACAGCGGCGAAGGCACTACGAGCACGGCTCAAATCGCTCACAGATCGCGACTGCGTCAGTCGTGCGTTTCTCTGTCTCACTCTACGCATCAGCAGCACCAGCATGTCCGGACGCGGCAAAGGCGGCAAGGCGAAGGGCAAGAGCAAGACGCGTTCCAGCCGCGCGGGTCTCCAGTTCCCCGTGGGCCGTATCCACCGTCTCCTGCGCAAGGGAAACTACGCCGAGCGCGTCGGAGCGGGCGCTCCCGTCTACCTCGCGGCCGTCCTCGAGTACCTGGCTGCCGAAGTGCTCGAGCTCGCTGGCAACGCGGCTCGTGACAACAAGAAGACCAGGATCATCCCCCGCCACCTGCAGCTCGCCATCCGCAACGACGAGGAGCTGAACAAGCTGCTCTCCGGCGTGACGATCGCGCAGGGCGGCGTCTTGCCCAACATCCAAGCTGTGCTTCTCCCAAAGAAGACCGAGAAGAAGGCGTAAGCGAGCAGCTCCCAGCCGCCGGACTACAGTCGCGCTCGTCGCACAACCCAACGGTCCTTGTCAGGACCACCGAAATGCGTGTGACGGCAGGGTTTTGCTTGGCAATCCCGTTCTCTGCGCCCGTTTCCCTCTGTTTGAATTAGCGCAACCGTGCCTGTTGAACTGACGCTGCTGCTAGCTAGCTGGCATGTCAGTGCACGAATGTAGATAGAAAGCGAGCTTCAGGGTGTCCGGGGGCGCACAGGGACGAGCCTCACTGCAAGTAGCGTACGATTCGCGTAGTGGAATGTGATAGGCGATCGGGCCCTTGAAAACAAACAAAAAATGGCCCATATCCGCAACCAGCATGCACTTATGAGCCAGGCAGGTATGCATGAGGAACGTGAACAAACGCATGCATGGCATACCAATACACAAAAGCTTGCACGCAACATCGGCCGCATTAATTTCGTCTTCGTGCGCGGCTTCTTCGCATGAATGCGCGAACCGTTTTTGCAACGAACGCGCATTTTGTTTCTTTTTTTTTTTTCCTCTCTCTCGTCTTGCTCGAGCGCGCGCAATACTTACCATATGCATCCGAAACGAGGCACCACCTCGCACCGGCAGCTCACCACAGACACACACACAGAGAAAAAATATTGATAATAAAAATAACAACAAAACAGACAGACCGAGAGGGTACGGTTGGAGTACGTGGTCTCGCGTGCTCCCGTGGCCGAAGCAAACATGTAGGTGGTCCTGAGAAGGACCGTTTTGTGTTGCTTGCCTGACCGAGGCTGCGGCGCAGACAGCGGCCGAACCGAACTTAGGCGCGCTCGCCACGGATGCGCCGGGCCAGCTGGATGTCCTTCGGCATGATGGTAACGCGCTTGGCGTGGATGGCGCACAGGTTGGTGTCCTCGAAGAGACCGACCAGGTAGGCCTCGCTGGCCTCCTGAAGGGCCATCACAGCCGAACTCTGGAATCGGAGGTCGGTCTTGAAATCCTGAGCGATTTCCCTCACCAAGCGCTGGAACGGCAGCTTGCGGATGAGAAGTTCGGTCGACTTCTGGTAGCGGCGAATTTCACGAAGGGCCACGGTCCCAGGCCTGTACCGATGCGGTTTCTTAACCCCACCTGTGGCAGGTGCACTCTTGCGAGCAGCCTTGGTAGCAAGCTGCTTACGCGGAGCCTTCCCACCGGTGCTCTTACGGGCGGTTTGCTTGGTCCTGGCCATGGCGAACGGAGCGAGCGTTCCGAAGTCGTCGACTGCCGGAGTGAAAATGACCCCTGCGCCGCGCGCGTCGTGCTTCGCCGCACTACTCTTCTCCTCTCCAACTCACCCGCCGATTGGCCAGCGCCAGCGCAGCCGTCTCGGGCGGTGCGGCGCACGCCGCCGCCGCCGTTCGCCAGGATGCTGGAGGAGGCACGTTTTCGCGCGGGCGCCTTGTTCGCGGCTAAGGAAAGCACATTCGCAGGCGGTTTAATTGAGTTTAAACACGACAGCATGCTGCGCTGTTCTCTTTCGTTTCAGCCAACACCACAATCTCGCTTATACCGCCGCGCGTCGTGAATTGCCAGTGCCGAGTGTGAGACCACACCACTAATCTCGACAGTGGTTAGCGCTCCACGCCCAACGCCATGGGAGCTGTTATCGCGATCTGCGCGCGACGGAGATGGGTGTGCATGTTTAGGCTACATTATTGCTTGTTCACTGCATTGCTTTGATCATGCTGCTGCTCGTTTCACGAACTACAAGTGCGCGCCACGGTGCCTTCTCGAGGGGCAACTACATCGTGGTGTGGCCGCACTCGGCAGCAAACCCTCTCGCATATGCAGACATGCCAGTACCACACTTTCCCGTCCACGCATTGAAGAACGCGAGGCCGCATTCGCATCGCAAGATTAACGACAAACTTACGTATGGTCTACCAGCACCACTTCAGAGTTACAGAGAAAACGATGTACTTCCGCTCTAAGAGCGAATTTGGAATACAATATTGACAGGTGTTGAACGCGCGTTAGGAGACACGTTAGGAGCATCAACCAACGCTTCGCAGGCGCGACCCCCAAGCACGGCTTCCGCGTGCCACGTATTCGGTACACAGTTTTCGCACTTGCAAGGTTTTGACAAACAATCATCAAACGCAACACTTTGCTCTATACAGAGCGTACATTTCGTCAGCTAGCTTTTTCGATTGCATTCCCGCACGCAACTTCGCCACAGGATCGACGGCGTTGTTGTCATGTTATAGCGAAGCTCCAGCTCGGCAGCCGCCGGCAGAAATCTATTTCCTCGCCAACTAACGCACCGAATTTGGTGCGCCTAATTGCGTGTAAAAGAAAACGTTCAAATCGCGCGCCTGCAACAGCGCAATTTTCAACTGATGCCGAGCTCTTCCTCATTTTTTTAATTATTCTCAGTGATTGTGGAAAACTGTGAAATGGAAGAGAGGAAAAAAAAAAAAAAAGAGCAGTTCAAGTGTGCGCTTTAAAGCTCCGTCGCGCAGCAATGGAACCGGATTTGGAAATTCTGTTAATTGCACAAGGCGATATGTATAAAGGGAACACAATTTATACGCCTCGATAAGATATACCATTCATGCGTGAGTATGACTTTTACAATACCTTCATAGACATGAGAGGGCGTTTTCGATGGGATGAAAATTTTTAGACAGAACTTGCGTTAGTTGTTGTGTGCAATTCACACGATCGCGGGTACCGATTTGTATTGTTGAGATATGAAACTTTGTACTTCTTAACCTGCCAGTACTCGTGCATTATGGAAGGAAAAAAAGAAACGTCACCGCACCACCACACGTTTTTCTCACATGCAACAAGCTTCGTTTACATGGCTGCATTAGTTCTCTCGTGACAACCCGTTGTTTTCTCTTGGGTGTGTTCCGATGCATTACTTGGAGTTCACCTCCGAGCTACACGCACGACCCGTATGACCTCATTGCGCACTGTGTACGCCTTGCTTCGTCCTCGGCTATTCCCTTTGCACGCACATGCCAGTGAGTTCACAGTCGCAATCCATACATAAACAAGAGAAAAGAAATAACCAAAAGTGCCGAGTTTCTTCAAAGTAAGCGGCCCGTACATTTTCTCCGGCTGCTCCTTCCCCATTTGTTTACCTGTTGAGCCATCATCTCGCTTTGCTATACGTCAAGGCCATAGGCGCACACATTTCCCGGCGGCTTCGTGGGAGAAATGTAAAATAATTGGCGCGAGCTTGGCTTTCATTAAACGCAACACGAATGCGAAATCCGTGCGATGGCGACGGCCGGCGCGTGTCAGTTTCTCTTACCTTCGCGTGCCAATACATGCGACATGAGTGAGGGAGCAGCCGGTTCAAATTCGGAATCTTTCTGTACAGCAGCTTTCACATTTACGATTTTCCAGGGATGCAGCGGCAAGAGGTAGTCTTGTGCACTTTGGCGCTTCCACGCAATGACATTACGCAACCGCCTTACAGCGCATAAATACGCGTGGCACAAACTGCCAAAAGGACAAATGTTCACACGTAGGACAGGAGGCTCCATTGGCGGCGAAGAGTTCGACAAATACGCGATGCACCGCTCAAATCGCCAAGCGGGCGGCCGCTCGTCTCCCGCTTGGCATGCACAAATACGTTGCTCGAAAAAGTTTGTTTTCTTTAAACGCAGCGCATGTCCAGCGCCCGCTTCCTTACCGATCTAAGTATATGGCGCGAACAAGGTCGCCCAGCATCACCTACGCGCACGCATGACGAAAGAGCGAGTCGTATACAAATAACGAGAGAAAATGAGCCTGCACTGTGAAAGCATATTTCTGTCTAGGCAAGCACACTTCACCGCTCTGCTCCTGTATTTTATTTTCCTCTTGTTTTGGGCGACTCGGGGGTGCATTGGCTTGCAAGAACCACATTGACCTCGAACCAACTGCTTATCACCTATAGCGCGCGCATAAGAAATCCCCCTGTGCACGAGTATTACAGACAACAGCACCAATGAAAACAGCACGCCCCTCGGTGTCTACCGCGCGCACCCTCGTCCACTTGAATACAACGCAGTGAGCCCGGTTCTAGCGACAGCTACCTAGCTAATCTCCTCACCTTTCCATTCATTTGCGTCGCTCAAAAGAGTTACGCAATTGTGAATCGCACGGTGGCAGTCCACGGCCGCCCATCGCGCATGCAACAACCACAAGGCTAGACGAGGGACACGACGGGCGCTCAGCTCGTAGGCCAAGAGGACTGGCACATTATTGTTTCTCCGACGCAAACCAACGAAGCCGTGCGAATGCAGCTCAGAATGCAGCTCAGGCTCGCTCATTTAACGCTTGCACTGGAGAGAACAAATAACTGCTGTCTGTAGAAAACTCGCTTTCAGCTGTTACACACTGGCCCGTGCCGGGCAATATTTTCCTCGTGCTTTGCTTCGTTGCATATCCACACGAGCTATTGCTGTGAAATATGGGGCCTTACTTAACTTAAGTGTGCCCGCTGACCGCCACGCTCGGCGTATGTAACCGAGTGCTGCCGCCCGGCTCATACTCTTCTCCAAGGGAGTAGAAGAAGCGAGCCACTTCAAAGCGACAAAATGCGCATCGACGAGCTTACGATTACCTTTCTTTTAATCATCATGCCACTCTGGCTGGCTCAACAAGGGTCCAACCAAAGGCGACAACTGAGCTGCACGAACGACCGGCACGTCGCAACTAGGACACGCTGAGGGCGGGCGAAATGGCAGCAACACAACACGCAGTGGCGAGCGCAAATGCAATCGAGCAGAGCTCGCCTTGCGAGGGCGAAAAACTATGCTACCACGCCTTATGAATACACGCGGTTGCGCTCGCTCACCTGACCAAGTTCACCGCGCGTGTCTCGTACGGCCGAACGCGAGATAATGGCGTGCAAAAGAGGGTTAACGGAGCAGGAGATCGCAAATCCTGCGCATCACTGCCGAAGCACCAAGTGGGTAGCCCTGAAGAGGGCTGTTGGGTTCTTCAGAGGAGCTGATGCGCTGCTTGCAGACGACGTCGCGCACGCGCGCTGCTTAGCCTCCGAAACCGTAGAGGGTGCGGCCCTGACGCTTGAGGGCATACACAACGTCCATGGCGGTCACGGTCTTGCGCTTGGCGTGCTCAGTGTAGGTGACGGCGTCCCGAATCACGTTCTCGAGGAACACCTTGAGCACACCGCGTGTCCTCCTCGTAGATCAGGCCGGAGATACGCTTGACACCCGCCACGGCGAGCGAGGCGACGGATGGCAGGCTTGGTGATGCCTTGGATGTTGTCACGCAACACCTTACGATGACGCTTCGCGCCACCCTTGCCGAGCCCCTTGCCGCCCTTGCCACGTCCAGACATCTCGGCTGTTGCTGCTGCTTCGGAGCGAGTCAGGAAAGCGAATGCCGCGTCCTTGCGCCGCGACTTGAGCGACGAAGCCGCGCCGCAAAAAAGAGGGCGAGGAGGATGAACGCGCGCCGATTGGCTCCCGGGCAGCGCGGCCTCTCTTCGCGAGTGAGTCGCTGGTTGCTGCACTGAGCCCTGCTTAGGCCACGCACTGAGTTCAAGACAAGTGGCCTCGCAACACAATCGCAGAGTTTACTTTTGTTTTTCTTATGTTGTCTCTTTTTGGGCATTCCACACTGCAACGTAGGCTGATGTTCAACCAGCCTCCCTTCTTATTTTGCTCAACTCGCCAAGGGAAAAACAAACGTGTCAACAATGTTATTGTGGTATGTTGCACGCACTCACTGCTCGTGTCGCGCCCCAGGAACAAGTTTATTGTGTTCTCATAATTGTGATTACTCGTTCTATTCACCGTTAGCTCGGCTACGCTTGCAAGTGCACCCTGGTCATTGCCGCAAAGCACACCGCGCGCACAACTTCAAACTCAGCCACGCCAACACGGTTCGCTTGATCACTAGTCGCAAAACAGGGCGCGCTCATGCTCCGCTCGCCTCAGGCGTTTCAAATTTCGCACGCAGGCACCGCTGACTGGTGCCCACACGACCGTCAAATTTCGTCGCGATAGCTTACGTAGCCTCGCAGATAGCGTCAGCGAAATCAGCCTAAGACGCGCGCGCGAGCCAAATTCAGCATTCTAGGGGACGGAAGAGAGCGAGGGCAGTGCTGGCGGCGCTCCGACCTCCTCCCTCTCCCATCGCGCCCAGCCCGTACGAAGGCAGCTACGCAGGACGCGCGCGCAACCGCTATGCAGTATGCGGAGAGCCGCGCGCATCTCTCCTTTTTCCACTTCAAATTACCACTACATTTGTAATAACAGCGTAAAATTTCCCTTACGCGCTGCTGCTTCGTGAACGTGCTAACGCATTTCCGCTCGCCAGCCACTGCTACAGCGATGCGGCGCTGACAGCACGCGGCTCTAAATTTCAGTCCGGAGCACTGCTCTATACGTGCGGGCGGCCGCCGAGTGGGCATTCTAGCACACGCAGCGACCGACGACATTAGTTCTAGCAGCCATAGAGGCACACCTCGGGACCCGCAAATGCGCGTCGACCGAAAATAAGAAATAAAATGTGAAAAAACGGACGAGGGCTGCCTGCTTTTAAAACTTACGCTACATCAGAATTAAGTAAATGTGCAGCAACGACCGCCTCATCAGCCTAGGTGTGCGAAACACGCGCCGTGGCAATTAGTGCAGGCGAACGTGGCCGCTCGCGCGGAGTCGGCTCACGCGCCCTATACTCGCTTTGTTTGTGTTGTTGTGCTGAGCGCCTGGCGTTCTGTGCGTTTCTGCTACGAAACTTTTAGCACACGCGCTGTCGCAATGAGAACGCGTTGTCCGACAGCGCGCGTCGGGTTTTTTTTCTAAACGAGGAAGCGTCGAACAGAGGGAACGGACGGAATCGTCGAGATTCTCACTACATCCCAATGCCAATGCAGACACTTTGGGTGGCTCTGAGAAGAGCCGTTGGGTGTGGGCTGGGCGGACGAGCGCTCGGTCGCCTACTTGGAGCTGGTGTACTTGGTGACGGCTTTGGTGCCCTCGGACACGGCGTGTTTGGCCAGCTCGCCGGGCAACAGCAGACGCACGGCAGTCTGGATCTCCCGGCTCGTGATGGTCGAGCGCTTGTTGTAGTGAGCCAGACGGGACGACTCCGCGGCGATACGCTCGAAGATGTCGTTCACGAAGCTGTTCATGATAGACATGGCCTTGCTGGAGACTCCAGTGTCCGGGTGCACCTGCTTCAGCACCTTGTAGATATAGATGGAGAAGCTCTCCTTCCTGCGGCGCTTCTTCTTCTTCTTGTCGGTGGCGCGCACGTTCTTCTGCGCCTTGCCGGCCTTCTTCACGGCCTTACCGCTGGGCTGGGGAGGCATCGCACCGTTGTGAGTAGCCGAGCAAACGAGATCGGAATACGCGCGACCGGTCGCGCGCGCCCCGTTTTTATCGCGGGGAGGGTGGTGTTCACGCGACCTCGCATATCCGCGCGCGCCATTGGTCCACGCGGGCCTCTCTCCCTTTCCCTCGCGCTTTCCTTTGGGACCGGCGGCGGCGACAGCGGCGAAGGCACTACGAGCACGGCTCAAATCGCTCACAGATCGCGACTGCGTCAGTCGTGCGTTTCTCTGTCTCACTCTACGCATCAGCAGCACCAGCATGTCCGGACGCGGCAAAGGCGGCAAGGCGAAGGGCAAGAGCAAGACGCGTTCCAGCCGCGCGGGTCTCCAGTTCCCCGTGGGCCGTATCCACCGTCTCCTGCGCAAGGGAAACTACGCCGAGCGCGTCGGAGCGGGCGCTCCCGTCTACCTCGCGGCCGTCCTCGAGTACCTGGCTGCCGAAGTGCTCGAGCTCGCTGGCAACGCGGCTCGTGACAACAAGAAGACCAGGATCATCCCCCGCCACCTGCAGCTCGCCATCCGCAACGACGAGGAGCTGAACAAGCTGCTCTCCGGCGTGACGATCGCGCAGGGCGGCGTCTTGCCCAACATCCAAGCTGTGCTTCTCCCAAAGAAGACCGAGAAGAAGGCGTAAGCGAGCAGCTCCCAGCCGCCGGACTACAGTCGCGCTCGTCGCACAACCCAACGGTCCTTGTCAGGACCACCGAAATGCGTGTGACGGCAGGGTTTTGCTTGGCAATCCCGTTCTCTGCGCCCGTTTCCCTCTGTTTGAATTAGCGCAACCGTGCCTGTTGAACTGACGCTGCTGCTAGCTAGCTGGCATGTCAGTGCACGAATGTAGATAGAAAGCGAGCTTCAGGGTGTCCGGGGGCGCACAGGGACGAGCCTCACTGCAAGTAGCGTACGATTCGCGTAGTGGAATGTGATAGGCGATCGGGCCCTTGAAAACAAACAAAAAATGGCCCATATCCGCAACCAGCATGCACTTATGAGCCAGGCAGGTATGCATGAGGAACGTGAACAAACGCATGCATGGCATACCAATACACAAAAGCTTGCACGCAACATCGGCCGCATTAATTTCGTCTTCGTGCGCGGCTTCTTCGCATGAATGCGCGAACCGTTTTGCAACGAACGCGCATTTTGTTTCTTTTTTTTTTTTCCTCTCTCTCGTCTTGCTCGAGCGCGCGCAATACTTACCATATGCATCCGAAACGAGGCACCACCTCGCACCGGCAGCTCACCACAGACACACACACAGAGAAAAAATATTGATAATAAAAAATAACAACAAAACAGACAGACCGAGAGGGTACGGTTGGAGTACGTGGTCTCGCGTGCTCCCGTGGCCGAAGCAAACATGTAGGTGGTCCTGAGAAGGACCGTTTTGTGTTGCTTGCCTGACCGAGGCTGCGGCGCAGACAGCGGCCGAACCGAACTTAGGCGCGCTCGCCACGGATGCGCCGGGCCAGCTGGATGTCCTTCGGCATGATGGTAACGCGCTTGGCGTGGATGGCGCACAGGTTGGTGTCCTCGAAGAGACCGACCAGGTAGGCCTCGCTGGCCTCCTGAAGGGCCATCACAGCCGAACTCTGGAATCGGAGGTCGGTCTTGAAATCCTGAGCGATTTCCCTCACCAAGCGCTGGAACGGCAGCTTGCGGATGAGAAGTTCGGTCGACTTCTGGTAGCGGCGAATTTCACGAAGGGCCACGGTCCCAGGCCTGTACCGATGCGGTTTCTTAACCCCACCTGTGGCAGGTGCACTCTTGCGAGCAGCCTTGGTAGCAAGCTGCTTACGCGGAGCCTTCCCACCGGTGCTCTTACGGGCGGTTTGCTTGGTCCTGGCCATGGCGAACGGAGCGAGCGTCCGAAGTCGTCGACTGCCGGAGTGAAAATGACCCCTGCGCCGCGCGCGTCGTGCTTCGCCGCACTACTCTTCTCCTCTCCAACTCACCCGCCGATTGGCCAGCGCCAGCGCAGCCGTCTCGGGCGGTGCGGCGCACGCCGCCGCCGCCGTTCGCCAGGATGCTGGAGGAGGCACGTTTTCGCGCGGGCGCCTTGTTCGCGGCTAAGGAAAGCACATTCGCAGGCGGTTTAATTGAGTTTAAACACGACAGCATGCTGCGCTGTTCTCTTTCGTTTCAGCCAACACCACAATCTCGCTTATACCGCCGCGCGTCGTGAATTGCCAGTGCCGAGTGTGAGACCACACCACTAATCTCGACAGTGGTTAGCGCTCCACGCCCAACGCCATGGGAGCTGTTATCGCGATCTGCGCGCGACGGAGATGGGTGTGCATGTTTAGGCTACATTATTGCTTGTTCACTGCATTGCTTTGATCATGCTGCTGCTCGTTTCACGAACTACAAGTGCGCGCCACGGTGCCTTCTCGAGGGGCAACTACATCGTGGTGTGGCCGCACTCGGCAGCAAACCCTCTCGCATATGCAGACATGCCAGTACCACACTTTCCCGTCCACGCATTGAAGAACGCGAGGCCCGCATTCGCATCGCAAGATTAACGACAAACTTACGTATGGTCTACCAGCACCACTTCAGAGTTACAGAGAAAACGATGTACTTCCGCTCTAAGAGCGAATTTGGAATACAATATTGACAGGTGTTGAACGCGCGTTAGGAGACACGTTAGGAGCATCAACCAACGCTTCGCAGGCGCGACCCCAAGCACGGCTTCCGCGTGCCACGTATTCGGTACACAGTTTTCGCACTTGCAAGGTTTTGACAAACAATCATCAAACGCAACACTTTGCTCTATACAGAGCGTACATTTCGTCAGCTAGCTTTTTCGATTGCATTCCCGCACGCAACTTCGCCACAGGATCGACGGCGTTGTTGTCATGTTATAGCGAAGCTCCAGCTCGGCAGCCGCCGGCAGAAATCTATTTCCTCGCCAACTAACGCACCGAATTTGGTGCGCCTAATTGCGTGTAAAAGAAAACGTTCAAATCGCGCGCCTGCAACAGCGCAATTTTCAACTGATGCCGAGCTCTTCCTCATTTTTTTAATTATTCTCAGTGATTGTGGAAAACTGTGAAATGGAAGAGAGGAAAAAAAAAAAAAGAGCAGTTCAAGTGTGCGCTTTAAAGCTCCGTCGCGCAGCAATGGAACCGGATTTGGAAATTCTGTTAATTGCACAAGGCGATATGTATAAAGGGAACACAATTTATACGCCTCGATAAGATATACCATTCATGCGTGAGTATGACTTTTACAATACCTTCATAGACATGAGAGGCGTTTTCGATGGGATGAAAATTTTTAGACAGAACTTGCGTTAGTTGTTGTGTGCAATTCACACGATCGCGGTACCGATTTGTATTGTTGAGATATGAAACTTTGTACTTCTTAACCTGCCAGTACTCGTGCATTATGGAAGGAAAAAAAGAAACGTCACCGCACCACCACACGTTTTTCTCACATGCAACAAGCTTCGTTTACATGGCTGCATTAGTTCTCTCGTGACAACCCGTTGTTTTCTCTTGGGTGTGTTCCGATGCATTACTTGGAGTTCACCTCCGAGCTACACGCACGACCCGTATGACCTCATTGCGCACTGTGTACGCCTTGCTTCGTCCTCGGCTATTCCCTTTGCACGCACATGCCAGTGAGTTCACAGTCGCAATCCATACATAAACAAGAGAAAAGAAATAACCAAAAGTGCCGAGTTTCTTCAAAGTAAGCGGCCCGTACATTTTCTCCGGCTGCTCCTTCCCCATTTGTTTACCTGTTGAGCCATCATCTCGCTTTGCTATACGTCAAGGCCATAGGCGCACACATTTCCCGGCGGCTTCGTGGGAGAAATGTAAAATAATTGGCGCGAGCTTGGCTTTCATTAAACGCAACACGAATGCGAAATCCGTGCGATGGCGACGGCCGGCGCGTGTCAGTTTCTCTTACCTTCGCGTGCCAATACATGCGACATGAGTGAGGGAGCAGCCGGTTCAAATTCGGAATCTTTCTGTACAGCAGCTTTCACATTTACGATTTTCCAGGGATGCAGCGGCAAGAGGTAGTCTTGTGCACTTTGGCGCTTCCACGCAATGACATTACGCAACCGCCTTACAGCGCATAAATACGCGTGGCACAAACTGCCAAAAGGACAAATGTTCACACGTAGGACAGGAGGCTCCATCTGGCGGCGAAGAGTTCGACAAATACGCGATGCACCGCTCAAATCGCCAAGCGGGCGGCCGCTCGTCTCCCGCTTGGCATGCACAAATACGTTGCTCGAAAAAGTTTGTTTTCTTTAAACGCAGCGCATGTCCAGCGCCCGCTTCCTTACCGATCTAAGTATATGGCGCGAACAAGGTCGCCCAGCATCACCTACGCGCACGCATGACGAAAGAGCGAGTCGTATACAAATAACGAGAGAAAATGAGCCTGCACTGTGAAAGCATATTTCTGTCTAGGCAAGCACACTTCACCGCTCTGCTCCTGTATTTTATTTTCCTCTTGTTTTGGGCGACTCGGGGGTGCATTGGCTTGCAAGAACCACATTGACCTCGAACCAACTGCTTATCACCTATAGCGCGCGCATAAGAAATCCCCCTGTGCACGAGTATTACAGACAACAGCACCAATGAAAACAGCACGCCCCTCGGTGTCTACCGCGCGCACCCTCGTCCACTTGAATACAACGCAGTGAGCCCGGTTCTAGCGACAGCTACCTAGCTAATCTCCTCACCTTTCCATTCATTTGCGTCGCTCAAAAGAGTTACGCAATTGTGAATCGCACGGTGGCAGTCCACGGCCGCCCATCGCGCATGCAACAACCACAAGGCTAGACGAGGGACACGACGGGCGCTCAGCTCGTAGGCCAAGAGGACTGGCACATTATTGTTTCTCCGACGCAAACCAACGAAGCCGTGCGAATGCAGCTCAGAATGCAGCTCAGGCTCGCTCATTTAACGCTTGCACTGGAGAGAACAAATAACTGCTGTCTGTAGAAAACTCGCTTTCAGCTGTTACACACTGGCCCGTGCCGGGCAATATTTTCCTCGTGCTTTGCTTCGTTGCATATCCACACGAGCTATTGCTGTGAAATATGGGGCCTTACTTAACTTAAGTGTGCCCGCTGACCGCCACGCTCGGCGTATGTAACCGAGTGCTGCCGCCCGGCTCATACTCTTCTCCAAGGGAGTAGAAGAAGCGAGCCACTTCAAAGCGACAAAATGCGCATCGACGAGCTTACGATTACCTTTCTTTTAATCATCATGCCACTCTGGCTGGCTCAACAAGGGTCCAACCAAAGGCGACAACTGAGCTGCACGAACGACCGGCACGTCGCAACTAGGACACGCTGAGGGCGGGCGAAATGGCAGCAACACAACACGCAGTGGCGAGCGCAAATGCAATCGAGCAGAGCTCGCCTTGCGAGGGCGAAAAACTATGCTACCACGCCTTATGAATACACGCGGTTGCGCTCGCTCACCTGACCAAGTTCACCGCGCGTGTCTCGTACGGCCGAACGCGAGATAATGGCGTGCAAAAGAGGGTTAACGGAGCAGGAGATCGCAAATCCTGCGCATCACTGCCGAAGCACCAAGTGGGTAGCCCTGAAGAGGGCTGTTGGGTTCTTCAGAGGAGCTGATGCGCTGCTTGCAGACGACGTCGCGCACGCGCGCTGCTTAGCCTCCGAAACCGTAGAGGGTGCGGCCCTGACGCTTGAGGGCATACACAACGTCCATGGCGGTCACGGTCTTGCGCTTGGCGTGCTCAGTGTAGGTGACGGCGTCCCGAATCACGTTCTCGAGGAACACCTTGAGCACACCGCGTGTCTCCTCGTAGATCAGGCCGGAGATACGCTTGACACCGCCACGGCGAGCGAGGCGACGGATGGCAGGCTTGGTGATGCCTTGGATGTTGTCACGCAACACCTTACGATGACGCTTCGCGCCACCCTTGCCGAGCCCCTTGCCGCCCTTGCCACGTCCAGACATCTCGGCTGTTGCTGCTGCTTCGGAGCGAGTCAGGAAAGCGAATGCCGCGTCCTTGCGCCGCGACTGAGCGACGAAGCCGCGCCGCAAAAAAGAGGGCGAGGAGGATGAACGCGCGCCGATTGGCTCCCGGGCAGCGCGGCCTCTCTTCGCGAGTGAGTCGCTGGTTGCTGCACCTGAGCCCTGCTTAGGCCACGCACTGAGTTCAAGACAAGTGGCCTCGCAACACAATCGCAGAGTTTACTTTTGTTTTTCTTATGTTGTCTCTTTTTGGGCATTCCACACTGCAACGTAGGCTGATGTTCAACCAGCCTCCCTTCTTATTTTGCTCAACTCGCCAAGGGAAAAACAAACGTGTCAACAATGTTATTGTGGTATGTTGCACGCACTCACTGCTCGTGTCGCGCCCCAGGAACAAGTTTATTGTGTTCTCATAATTGTGATTACTCGTTCTATTCACCGTTAGCTCGGCTACGCTTGCAAGTGCACCCTGGTCATTGCCGCAAAGCACACCGCGCGCACAACTTCAAACTCAGCCACGCCAACACGGTTCGCTTGATCACTAGTCGCAAAACAGGGCGCGCTCATGCTCCGCTCGCCTCAGGCGTTTCAAATTTCGCACGCAGGCACCGCTGACTGGTGCCCACACGACCGTCAAATTTCGTCGCGATAGCTTACGTAGCCTCGCAGATAGCGTCAGCGAAATCAGCCTAAGACGCGCGCGCGAGCCAAATTCAGCATTCTAGGGGACGGAAGAGAGCGAGGGCAGTGCTGGCGGCGCTCCGACCTCCTCCCTCTCCCATCGCGCCCAGCCCGTACGAAGGCAGCTACGCAGGACGCGCGCGCAACCGCTATGCAGTATGCGGAGAGCCGCGCGCATCTCTCCTTTTTCCACTTCAAATTACCACTACATTTGTAATAACAGCGTAAAATTTCCCTTACGCGCTGCTGCTTCGTGAACGTGCTAACGCATTTCCGCTCGCCAGCCACTGCTACAGCGATGCGGCGCTGACAGCACGCGGCTCTAAATTTCAGTCCGGAGCACTGCTCTATACGTGCGGGCGGCCGCCGAGTGGGCATTCTAGCACACGCAGCGACCGACGACATTAGTTCTAGCAGCCATAGAGGCACACCTCGGGACCCGCAAATGCGGCGTCGACCGAAAATAAGAAATAAAATGTGAAAAAAACGGACGAGGGCTGCCTGCTTTTAAAACTTACGCTACATCAGAATTAAGTAAATGTGCAGCAACGACCGCCTCATCAGCCTAGGTGTGCGAAACACGCGCCGTGGCAATTAGTGCAGGCGAACGTGGCCGCTCGCGCGGAGTCGGCTCACGCGCCCTATACTCGCTTTGTTTGTGTTGTTGTGCTGAGCGCCTGGCGTTCTGTGCGTTTCTGCTACGAAACTTTTAGCACACGCGCTGTCGCAATGAGAACGCGTTGTCCGACAGCGCGCGTCGGGTTTTTTTTTCTAAACGAGGGAAGCGTCGAACAGAGGGAACGGACGGAATCGTCGAGATTCTCACTACATCCCAATGCCAATGCAGACACTTTGGGTGGCTCTGAGAAGAGCCGTTGGGTGTGGGCTGGGCGGACGAGCGCTCGGTCGCCTACTTGGAGCTGGTGTACTTGGTGACGGCTTTGGTGCCCTCGGACACGGCGTGTTTGGCCAGCTCGCCGGGCAACAGCAGACGCACGGCAGTCTGGATCTCCCGGCTCGTGATGGTCGAGCGCTTGTTGTAGTGAGCCAGACGGGACGACTCCGCGGCGATACGCTCGAAGATGTCGTTCACGAAGCTGTTCATGATAGACATGGCCTTGCTGGAGACTCCAGTGTCCGGGTGCACCTGCTTCAGCACCTTGTAGATATAGAT